>NC_056529.1:37662019-37710170 GCF_019175285.1 Sceloporus undulatus | reverse complement strand
AAGTAGGTGTAAATAATAGCCCAAAGCAGTGGCGTGATTCCTCCGTTCTTGCGGGCCTTCCGTCACCGAAAGTAATAGAAGGCGCTCCGTCCTCTTCATTTGAAAAAAAAAATCCCCCTTTTAATAACACAATGCTAGAAGAAATAATCTATCAGTAACATGTAAGGAACAATACTGTGCCATTGATGCCAGAATAATGGGTCTGGCATCCCATTGGCATCATACACATGTAACACTTTTTCAAATGTTGTGCAAGAGATGTTTTTGATCCATCACTATGGAACTCTGCGAGTGCAACCATTTCACATTCAGTTGTACATTTTGGGATGACAGCCATAGAATCGTGGAATCATAGAACTGGAAGAGACCTCAAGGGCCTTCCAATAAAACCCAATTCTTCCATGTTGGAAGATGAGGTCTTTAAACAAAGGTCTTTAAACAGAGGCTGGATGACCATCTGTCAGGGATGCTTTGATGAAGGGTTCTTGCATGGCAGAATGGGTTTGGACTGGATGGCCCTAGTGGTCTCTTCCAACTCTACGATTCTATGATTCTATGATTCTATGAAATCCAAGCACTCTTGAGAGATGGACATCCAACCTCTGCTTGAAAACCTCCAGAGAAGGAGATTCCACCATCCTCTGTTGAAGAGCTTTTACCTCCAGGAAGTTCTCCCTAACATTTAGGTGGAATCTCTTTCCCCGTAGTTTGCTCAGTGTCCTAGTTATGATGCATAACTATTGGCCTGTGCTTTCAATGTACCACTTGATTCACTGGAACTGCAAAAATAGCCCCTGTGCATTATTATCCATTGCACAATAGGACAATTGATAAGAAAGGACAGTAATGTGAACAACGTTGGTGTTCAGCTGAAGGGCAGTGTAGCACAACTGCCATGCACAATATAAGCATGATGTAGGATCCTGAACTGTCTCATAGATCAACTGTGTTGGTATCTAGGATGGGACCAGTGGGTGAGGTGCCAAAGTGGGAAATAAGGCTAGGATAGGTAACACAAAATTCACAAATTAAACAACCCCCAGTGAATGCTTGACCTGGAATTCAGTTACATAACAATAATGTCACTCTTCTGAAGTTTGTGATTCCATGCACATATTGAAAAATGCATACAAAAATGAGCATGAGGGGGGGGAGAGAGAACACAAAGGTGCATCGTGTTAAGGGGAATGCAACAATCCATACAAAAATCCATAGGGATGGGAAAATCCATACAAAGTTTGCATATTGAGAGAAATGGTGGGAAAAAATATACAGTGTGTGTGCTGACTTTTAGGAGAAGAAATACAGACATGTAAAGAAATGAGGTGAAATGAGCTCGATATTGGAATAAATAATAAAATGGACAGAATTAGCCCTGATGTAGCCAACTACATGGCAGATTTGCCACTCCTACAAGATAGCTATCTATCTATATCTATATCTAGAGAGAGACTGAGGGTTGTTGTGTTGTTAGTGGCCCTTGAGTCGACCCACACTTACGCTGGCCCTGTGGACCCTATTGGCAGTCAGGATTATCTTGGAAGTCCACCTGGAAATGTGACAACCCTTCCAACCAAAATGCTACCCTTGTCCTCAAATAAGCAACTGGATATAATTTATGGTGGTTTTGGAAGGAAAGCGCCTAATCTGCACTGCAGAAATGATGCAGTTTGACACCCCTTTAACTGCCATGGCTTCATCTTATGGAGTCATGGGGTTTGCAGTTTGTTGTGGCACCAGAACTCCCCGTTGGGGAAGGCTAAATATCTCACAGTACTATGCATCCCAGGATGCCATATCATTGAGCCATGGCTATTGAAGTGGTGTGAAACGGCATTATTTCTGCAGTGCATCATAGACCACAGTTACCTGTGCTTCCCTTCCAAAATTACTGGTAGATCCCATGTTTTGCTGGCATAATTTCTTAGTTTCATCATCTGGCATCTCCAGGTAGGACTATTATTATTATTATTATTAACCTTTATTTATGAAGCGCTGTAAATTTACACAGCGCTGTACATGCAGACTAGGGAAGAATCCTTCTAAAAACCCTGAACAGTTGGGCTGACAAAACTGGGCTAGATGACTCAATGATATGAATCAGTATAAGGCAGCTTCCTGGGATCCCAATGTTGAATAATGCAAACACGTGATGAGAGATCATTGTGTCATGAATGTTCCCCCTTCCCTTCAATTGCATTGCTTAGTGCTTGCAAAGTGTTTAGAAATGTCTGCTGTGCTTTCATCCAGAAGGTGGCAGCAAACCACATATTGCAGTCGTCAGAAAGTTACAACAGATGCACCAAACCTTAGGAAGTTGCTCAGTTCCTCCAAGGATGCCTAACCAGGGATCCCATTATGTCCCATTATGTCCTATTTCCTTACTGCTCTGAGCATGGACATGCCCCCAAATTCTGTCTCAGTTTTCTGTCATGTTCCAAATGCTGCTGACACTAAATCCAGGTTATGCTAGGAAATGCAAACTGGCAATAGGCAGACACTTTGAGTACCACCATGAATGGCAATCTAAGGCTTCAAAGCTCCCATGGGTCTTTCCCCCAGAAAATGGGGCACTGGCTCGATCGGAGAAGCATCTCTGTAGCCAAATGTGAAATGGTGACATCTGCTGTCTTCTGGAAGTCTCATTGCCTAGTCTCATTGCATAGCCAGGCGTTTCTCTGATCCTGGTCCTGCAAGGCATTGTTTCACAGGCTGTATAGTAAGTTATTTTTGCAGCATGGGAGGAAAAGAATACTAACCTCCAGAGCATTCAAGTGGAGGAGAAGCTTGCACCACAGAGGCCTGCAAGCTCAGGGCAGGAGAGCCAGGCAACTAGCCAATTAGCCAGCCTTATGGAAAACCATGCAACCTTTAAGTGCCAACAAGCCACACAAAGACACAAGCTGCAAACCGAGATGCCAATGCTGTCTTCATATCTATGCTGGCAACAATCTCAGATTGCATGCCCATAGGTCAAAAATATGATTTTGGCCACAGTATATTACTGTCATCTCAATTGTGGTGCCCCACTTGAAAATAATAATAATAATAATAATAATAATAATAATAATAATAATAATAATAATAAAAATGCCTAACTTTATCTGGAAAAACATTCTAGGACAATGAATCACAATTTTTAATTTGGTTACTCTGAAAAGGTCTATCAGTACTAAACTTGTCATACAACAATCCAGAGGTTGGTTTTTACTCTTCCCTTGGTTTGTTTAAATGTAAAAATGAGGACATCTGCTTGAGCAACATTCATTTTCCTCCCTCCGCCGTACCTTTTGCTTTCAGTCTGTGCCGAAGTGTGTATTATGAGCCAATTTTCCACATTTCAACACATCCTGGCAAGTGGCACGATGTGGAATTTTGACATGATAGATAGTGTCAAATGATCGCCTTTGATGCTTTACTACCTTGAACATGGCGCAATGACAAGATGTGTCAGGGTCACTCCTGAGGGGTCTGGAAGATATCTCGTGTCAATGAGTAAGATTGATTGCAAGGGCTAGTTAGCTGAGAGTTTATTAAGGGTAAAACATCTGCCATGTGTATGTAAAGCCCTCAAGAGAAGAGGGTCCAAACTTTTTGCCTCAACTCATCATATCTAGAACCATTTTCTTCATATCTGACTAATCTGAACACACACACACTCTGTTGCCTTTTGCCCTTTTCTTGTATGCATTTATATTGACAGATTTAGCTGACACTCTTTGCCGTTCTGAAACCAGGCTTTCAACATGATTTATAACATAGGGACATAAAAGGGATATCAGTCTGATTCTCAAGATGAAATAATATTAGCTAGGTAAAGGGGGGGTGTTTATTCCTTTTCTGCATTTGGAGGCTTTGTGTGTGAAAAATTCATTTGCAAAAAGAAAACAAAAGCAACCCTCAGGTTTTTGTGCATGGAAGAATATTCTCTGAGCAAATACAGCAAATACCCTTTGCCCCCAAATAATTTTCCATGCCAAAACTAACCAAAAAAAGCACAGATGATTATTTTTCCAACAAAAAGTTATGAAATGCGAAAATTCTCAAAACTTTCTTTATTGGCAAGGTGTCAAGAAACACTTTCTCATTGAGGATGAGAAGATTTGGTTATTTACATCCTTAGTGTCAAACATGCTTTGGGGAAACTTTGGTGTAGCTTTCAAAGTTTATCTAAGGACGCAGCGAGGTAT
Organism: Sceloporus undulatus; assembly: GCF_019175285.1. Taxonomy (NCBI): domain Eukaryota; kingdom Metazoa; phylum Chordata; class Lepidosauria; order Squamata; family Phrynosomatidae; genus Sceloporus; species Sceloporus undulatus. The sequence continues at coordinate 37,705,980 of NC_056529.1, read as the reverse complement.
ACAAATTTGTATATATTTAGGGTTATACAGTCATCCCTCCGTTTTCATGGGCTTGAAATCCGCAGTCTTGGTTATTCACGGAGGCGCAGCCATTCAAGCCAATGGGGCTTGAATACAGGTATATGTGAGTTTCCATTTTCGTGGGGGGGGGGGGTCCAGAACGGATCCCCCACAAAAACGGAGGTGCGACTTCAAGTCATTTCTGACTTATGGAGAACCTACGGCACCCATACCACGAGATTTTCTTTGCAAGGTTTGTTCAGAAGGGGTTTGCCTTTGGGTTCCTCTGAGATGGAGAAGCTTATCACACGGAGCTTGAGGAACACAACCGGAGTGGAATGGAAGGGAGCAGGAAGGCAACAAACAGGGGGAAAACGCATACAGTGGGCCCTCGCCTTACGCGGGGATCCGTTCTGGATCCTGCCGCGTAAGGTGAATTCCGCCTATGCTCAAGCCCCATTGTTTCCAATGGGGCTCGTGCACGGCGGTGCGGTGGCACAGCGGTGCACGGGGCGCAACAGGCGCACACGGCCATTCAATTGAATGGGCCACGCAGCCCCTTCCGCCCCACGCGCGCCCTGCGGCTTGAGCGCGTATGCTCAAGCCGCATATGGCGAGCCCGCGTATGGCACGGGCGCGCTGTATTATCACATGGGAGAATGCCACCAATGCCACCGGAAGTCCCCATTCCATTCCCTATCCAACCCCACAGCAGGCAATTTTCAAGAACTGGGGAAGGGATTGGAGACTTCTGGAGGCATCGGCGGTGTTCTCCCATACAACAATATGCGTTTTCTCCCCGTCCCGCTCCGGTTGCATTCCCCAAGTTCTGTGAGATAAACTCTACAGAGTGTGTGACTTGCCCAAGATCATCCAGTGGGTTCCCAAGGCTGAGTGTGAATTTGAACCATGGTCTCCAGAGGATGTTCTTAACAACCTGAACTCAATATGTGAAGAGAAGACCACCTGGCCTCACACCAGGCATCATTGCTTTTCTGATGTGGAAAATGGGAAGTGTATTGATTCCTTCTTTGTGGATGCATGAAACCTAATTTCTCACCAGCCTTGCTTGTGTGGAGAACTTCCATGAGAACAGGTGACTCTTCATTTCAGACTTGTTGCTTTCCATGTGGGTGACAAAGTTATGTTTCCCTTCTCTACATTTTGGTTCAACGTGACATTTAACACCCCAAAGGGATCCCTGGTGTTCAGCTGTACCTGCCAAGAATGAATGTGTGTGTTTGTGTGAACTGATGCCTGGAGACTTTAAGAAATCTAGTTATAATTCTAGGGCATTTAAATATTCAGCCAATGTAGTGACTATCTTCATATCCCTGATGAGCTGACTACTAGTTCCAAGATGGGAGTGAAATGGCCTGGATAAATTCAACTCATAAAGCCTGTGGGTCACACCAGGATGTGGATCTGTCAAGATTAATGGCCTCTAATTAATTCTGCTGTGCTCTGTTGAATCTTTTTGGCTGTGGGGGAGTTTGAAAGTGTTTGGTAATTGTTGATCTGGGAGAATACACTCCCAAAGTCTTCAGTCTGCCTTTCTCTGGAAACATGATGGCACCTCAAAAGAAACTAGAAAATAATGGCAAGAAGTTACTAGTATTGCCTTTTTTAAAAAAAATGGCATTTGACTCCAAAGACTGGGCCTAAACTTTGACCTGAAATCCTATTCAGTTTGCAATTTTTTACACATTTGCCCCACTGAGCAAAATAGGACTTAGTTTTGATTAGGAATATCTGAGCTGTGATGTGAAGAAATCTCATTCGTGCCAATAATTTAGTTGAGGCTGGCTGTCATGGTGGCATGTTTACCAAGCTTCTTGTGAGATCTTAGACCAAGATTTCTAAGGTCCATGGTGTTTGTAATTTGCACAAAATGTTGGCTGAGGTCCTACATCCCAACCACATACATGTAGTTACAAATAACCAAAAGAATTGATCTCCTAAACCACCTCGAGGGAGCCATTCAGAGCGATGGAAGTTTGTGGGGCAGATGAGTGGGATGTTTCAGGATGCACAACAAGACCCCTTCTGCCATGATTTTAGAAGCAGAGATGTGAAGTCGAAAGCTTTCATGGCCAGCATCCATAGATTTTTGTGGGTTTTTCGGGCTATATGGCCATGTTCTAGAAGAGTTTATTCCTGGTGTTTCATCAGCATCTATGGCTGGCATCTTCAATGGATTCTCTGAAGAGCCCACAAAATCTATAAGCAGAGATGTCTAAGAGGAACAGCTCAGGGATCTGGGTATGTTTAGGGTGAGAAGAGAAGATTGAGAGGTAATAAAACAGCCTTCTTAAAGAGTTGTAGAGATGTCATGTAGAAAATGGAGCAAATTTGTTTTCTCTTGCTCCAGAGACTAGAAGACAAACCAGTGTGTTAAACGTACAAGAAAGGAGATTCCAGCTAAACATTCAGAAGAACGTCTTGAATGTAGGAATTGAGACTAGAGTAGCCTCCCTTGGATGGTGAAGTCTAATTTTGTAGCAGTCTTTCAAGACAGGTTGGATGGCCATCTTTGGGGAATGCTTTAGTTGCATATGTCTGTATGGCAGGGGCTTGGACTCAATGGTCCTTGAGGTCACTTCAACTCTATGACTCTGTTCAAATGTGTAGATGTTTTCTTAACATATCCACAGACACCTCTCAGTGGGATGATTCTGGAGTGCAAAATGCATTCAAGTCACAGATAATCCAGGATGGCACAGTGCAAGTCAAGTCTATCAAATCTTGGATTGAAAGTGGACTCCTCACAGCTTAATCTCAACTTCTCAAGAGTGGTTGGCAAGGACATATCACAACAGGATCCCAAATGAACCTTTGGACATAATTTTGCAGATGGCTTTTTTTCAATGGTGGAGCCATTTATAGAGTGATACTATGATATTGTGATAGTATAGGGCAGGAGTAGGCAACCTTTTTGAGCCGGGGGCCGGGTTGCTGTCTCTCAGACAACTGGGGGGCCGAAGCCAAAAAAACTGTCTGCAAACCGGGACAGATGTAAGACATTTTTCCAAATGTAGGATATATTTTTAAAATGGAGGACATGCGAAAAAAGTTGCTGCTTTTTATAAAATGTTAATATAAATGCATGTTTCTTAGGCATGATCAAAATGGAGGACATTTTGGCATTATTCCTAGACAGATGGCAGAAATGTACTTCCCATTGTGGCCACCCCCACTCCCTCATTCCAAAACACACATGACAGCACATTTGAGCATTTCACATGGCTTTATTTACCATGGGTTCTTGCAAATTTCATAGAATCATAAAATCATAGAGTCGGAAGAGATGCAAGGGCCATCCAGTCCAACCCCCTGCCATGCAGGAACTCTCAATCAAAAATCCCTGGCAGAGAGGCTTATTGCATAACCAAACCCTTTGGGTTTAATACTTAACATGGGTTCGCATGGCTATGCATATTGAACATGTCAAGGTGGTTTAACAAGAAGTGGATTTGCCCTCGGTTAATAAAAATACAGAAAAGGGAAAATAAATGCACACAGATGGGGCCAAGAATCCACTCAACAACAACAACAACAATACACAGGGCAGGAAAATAAAAAGGCACACACAGATGGGGCCAAGAACCCACTCAACAATACAGGGGAAGAAAATACATGTTGGAAATGGCTACCTACCTCCTCCTCCTCCTTCTTTTCCTTTTCATCTTCTGCGCCAAACAGCACCCGGAAATGACCCTTTTCCCTCCCGCTCGCCCAGAAGGAGAGGCTTGAGGTCAGTGCTCCTCCTCTTTCTCCTTCTCCTCCTCCTAGGAAGCCTCACCTTCCCATTGAGGCTGGCCAATGGTCGACTGGGGCTGGAAACAGCCCTGCCTCCAGCCTTTTCCTATTGGCCAGCCAGCCTCAAGGGAAGGAGCTGCTCTTTGTGAGCCCCGTGCGTGTGTGCGCAAACAAGCTGGGCGCGCGCCAGCTGCCTCCGGCCCCAGACAAGGAACTCCCGGGGGCTGTGCGGCTGCACAGAGGCAGAGGAAGAGGCGGAGGAGATGGAGGAGGTGGGTGGGTGGATGGATGGATGGATGGATGGCCGGCCGGCCAGCCACACAAGCAGCCAAAGGCACCGCCGCAGTTATGGCGGCGGCGGCGGCAGTGGCAGGACTGGCCTGGGGCCAGTCCGAAGGCCTCGGCGGGCCTGATCAGGCCCGTGGGCCGTAGATTGCCTACCCCTGGTATAGATCGATAGTATGGCAAATACAAGGAAGACTTCCCAGAGGGATGACTATATTGTCTTCACAATGATTAAGGACCTGCAAGAATGAGATGGTGATGTAAGCATCTGCAAGTTCTGGTAAGAGAAGATACAGATGATATTTCAAGAGACGGCTGAAGAGCAGTTCCTGGTAGTGCTTAACATTTTAGGGAAAGAATAATAATTTCTGGCAGCTCGATGGAATATTTTGCCTCCAAAGAAAAATGTTTGTGGAGCCTGTGGTAGGAAGGTCTCTCTTCTCCTTTTCGTAGAAGGTTTCCACTTCACTGCTACATTTGCACTCCCTCTTTCTTTTGCTGTTATGTAACTAGATCTTGGAAATTTGTTTCTTTTAGACCAAGGGTCGCCATACTTCAGGGTCCTCTGGGCTGCGTTTTGGTGCTCTCTCAAGCCCACACCATTCTCCCACTATTCCCCATTTTGAAAAGAATGACATGTGTAATTTTTAGTCCAAATAAGCAACTTTTCCAAATGATACATAGAATTTTCCTGGATATTTTATGCAGCAGGGTTAGGGTTCTTCTGCTTATTGTTGGCATTGTGCACCCAATTCGGCATCTTCCAATGTGCTCACATATTGTTCCGTCACACAATGGGGGACGTAATGCACAGTGGTCATTTCTTCTATCCCAATGAATAACATGGTATATTGATACTGATGGATAGTTACACACTGTTCAAGACTGTGTATGTACCTTCACAGGTGGAATTTTGTTGGTGAGTCCCAACTAGAGCTAGATCTATTGACTCAGGTGTTGAACAATGGGTAAGTGAGTGGGATTTATGTCCAATTCATTTGATCACTGCACTCTAGTCGGATCTAACCATGCAATTTGTGTGAAACGATTACACTTATGGAATGGCACCAGCACAACCATGAACTGAGTAAATCCACTGTACAATGGTGACAACAGTGCCCCATGTATAAGAGAACACATGACACTGGATTTAGGGCTATTATTGTTGTTAACTGCCTTCTAGTCGGCTTCAACCCATGGTGACCGAACTGATGAGGCATTTCCAAGGCTATACTTAATGGAAAGAGAAAATTAATAATGTTGATTTTTAGCCCAAGGCAAGTAATGGGCTGCTGTGATATTCTGATCTTTGTTCAAAGAACAAGCAGAGAAAACTGGCCTTAATGCAATGCCTTAAAATAGAAGATGGGATTTTCATGACAAGAAAATACCACTGGCATGATGGACTGTCACCTAGGGATTTAAAAGGAAAGGAAAAGAGCTACCGTGTACTTTTAATGAGCCTGTTCAATGGAGTAGATTTGCTTTAAAAGGTCCCCATTACTCAAATGTTTGTAAAATGCTCAGTCAAAAATATATAGGGCAATGGGTGATAATTCAAGAGAAGAAAATTTGTCATTGTTTCTAGTTCAAATGAAAGAGCCGCAGAAAACTGTGTGGGGCCGAGGTGAAACCAAAGAAGTATGTGCTTATGGTGAGCTCCTCCCAGAGGACCTCCAGCCATTTTCTGTCTTACAGGGTTGAATTTCCCCTTGGAGTCCATGTTAGCATTTCTTGGAGTTTTGAAATAGATACCAAGTAGATGACGTAGATACTGACTGGACTGAATTTGCTTTTACTTCATCAGATGCAATAGGCTGAAGTCCCCAACAATTTGTGCCAAAGTAAGGTTGTTAAAGGGATGCAGGGGCTTACTACTGAAGATGCCAATTCTGATAATCAGAAGATCAGAAGGTTGGCAGTTCGAGGCCCGAGTGCTGCATGATGGGATGAGCTCCCATCACTAGTCCCAGCATCTGCCAACCTAGCAGTTCGAAAGCATGCAAATGCAAGTAAATAAATAGGTACCACTTTGGTGGGAAGGTAACAGCATGATGGCCAGAGTAGTCCTTGGACAAGGCTAGCCATTTGGCTTAGTATGACTAGACATTCTTGTCAAGGGACTACCTTTACCTTTACTTTTTTAAGGTTGTTAAGCTTTCAGGTTGCCACAGTACCCTTCCTTCCTTCCTTCCTTCCTTCCTTCCTTCCTTCCTTCCTCCCCATTGCTGGGGAGCCCAGTGCAACAGTAAGTACTGAGAGGGGAGCTTTGGAAGTTGCAGAGGGAGAAAAAGAATACCAACACATGCACAACAATTAACACACACAAACACACAGGTGTAAGATATCTTTATGCTTGGGTTTGTTACTATCTCAAATGTAAAAACTGTATCATTGAATACCAAAGTCAGTTTTGCTCATGCCAGTGCATTTCCAATTTCTGTGTATGGTTGTGAAAGCTGGACAATGAAGAAAATGGATAGGAAGAGAATTTACTCAGTTGACACATGGGCCTCATTCCCACTACCTTTTGAACCGGATTGCAAATCAGTCTGAACCAGTTCAAACAACCCTGGTTCCCATTTAAACCGAATTGCCGAAGCGATTCCAAGAGGTGGGCCATGCACCAGACCCATTTAACCCGCATCTTTTTGGCCCTGATGTTTTCTGTGTCTTTTTCAATAAATCGATTCTGCACAAGTGTGAACAGATGTGGATTGGAATCAATTTAAATTTACCCTTTTCCCACCTGGAGCAGGTCCATTTTGAATCAATTCATGCATGGATGTGAACCACAAATGGATTATTTTAGAAGGAAAAAATGTGATTGGGGCAAATGTAGTAGGAACCATGCTCCGCTGTTTAATCGATCCATCGATTCGGATCACACACCGATTCTTCTGTAAGTGGGAATGAGGCCGTGGTGCTGGAGGAGAGTTCTGCAGATGCTCTGAACTGCCAAAAAGACAAATCAATGGGCCCTAGAGCGAATCAAGCCTGTGCTCTCCCTAGAAGCCAAGATGACTAAAATGAGTTGTTGCATGTTGGACATATCATGAGAGAACAGCACACACTAGAAAAGACAATAATGCTTGGTAAGGTAAAAGGCAGTAAGAAAAGAGGAAGACCTTATTCCAGGTGGATAGACTCAAATCTGAGTCTACAAGACCTGAACAGGGCTCTTGACAACAGGGTGACTTGGAGGTCTCTCATTCATATGGTCGCCATATGTTGAAGTCAACTTGATGGCAGTTAACAACAGTGTTATTTACAAGATGCTGGCCAACATCTGCCAGCTCTGAGCATCCTTTCCTCCAGCATCTGGTTTCTTTCATAGATTACAATGCCCATGGCCATTTCCCTTCTGACACCAAGAAACCAACATGGTGACACTGATATGTGGCATCAAGACGATTCCACCCACAATGCTGGACTGGATGGCTCTTTGATCCAACAAAAAGTACAGAAATTTCACTATGCCTCAAAGTAATAAATGCTATAAAAATGTTTTTTCCTGCTTTCTACTGGTGCTTTCAATACTTTCAAGGGACTTCTGCAGAAAGCTAAAGCTTGAAGTGCTCTCTCTCTCTCTCTCTCTCTCTCTGTTTTTAAATGTTGAACTCCTAGGATTGAAGAGTAAGTATACCTATCCCATCCTTCCTCCCTCACCCATGAAATAAATGGCAGATCCAGCACATCGTTAAAGGCATCAGCCTACTAGCATTATTAGTTTGACATTCCAAATCGGAACAAGGAAGGTTGGAAGCATTGATTGTTCTCTCTGTAAGTAAGGTCCCCAACTAATCTCTGAAGCTTGGTCATTGTCATTAGACGAGAGCCTTTTTCACCTCCGAGGTTTCCAATTCAAATCCAGTGCAGGTCATTTGATTTTGCCGTCTCTCTCTCTCTGAGCGCGATAGAAATCGGTAGCCTAAGTCCAGTTGCTAACAAATGAACCCGACTGCAATTGACACTAATTGGCTCCCTAGTCGTTCGTCTCAGCAAAGCAGCCAAGGATCAAGTGCAGTCGAGTGCGCGGATCTGTCAGGGTCCCACCAGAACAGGGTTGGTGCACATTAATGGTGATATATGGGAAAAGGGACAAGTGCCATTGTGTTACCTGTCTGGTTTTATGATGACTGGAGAGTGATGAGCAGGATGAATACTTGAAGATCCTTCTTGCACATATTTTTTAAAGTATAAAATTCTCCAGGAATTTTTCTGAGCAATGCCACTCTGAAAAGGGCCTTCAGAACATTTCAAGATTGACCCGGGGTGAAGAAAGTTCAATCCTTCATTCCCTCCACACAGTTCAGTAGCACTCTCTAAATTCTGTTGCCCTCCATTGCAGTTTCCCTTGGAATACTCCAAATTTGCTTCTGGTTGTTACTTTTTGCAAATATGTTTGTAGGATTGTGTTGACTCCATGGGATCATCCCAAGAAGATATGCATGCTTTAACCAAATGTACTCAGGATACCAACTCACGTACTGTGGTGCATGGTTTTTTGATCCATAGATCCCAGTTCACCAGAGATGCTGTAAGATTTCTCATCGTCTCTGAATTATTTTGACTGCTCTTTAAATTCCCGATTTTCTAATGCTGCCTTCAGTGGAGGACTACTTGACTTAAGGAAGAACATCCAGATCTGCTTTAAATGTCGCTTTGCAGAAGGTGCTAGTGTTACTTATAGTCCTATACCTGGGTAGACCTTTATTTTTATAGAACTGTTTTGGAGAGAATGAAAATTAGCTGGATCAGAGATGTAAACACGAAGGGCTTCACCTATCGAGGCTGGGGAAAATGGGGCTGGAAAATCATTTTGTTTGGTGTGATGCTGTCAATGAAAATAGTCTTGTTTTGAAAACAAATGCACCGTTTCACAAGAGCTCATACACAAAGAAGTCTATCCTTTGTCACGATACCTCTGAATTTCTAAAGCAGGAGTGGACAAGCACCAGGGCACTGTGGCATCATCATCATCATCATCATCATCATCATCATCATCATCATCATCATCGTACTGTATTTATTATATCCTTCCTCTCAAGATCCTAGGGCAACTAATTACCTTTCCAAAAATACACACATTTAAAATCACAACTCCAGACTTTCCAGAGAGGTGATGTCCAGCAGGAGTTGAGATGCTCCTCTTTCATGCTCCACCAGGTCGATACAGGATTGCAGCCCAAGTGTTGTTCTTCTTTCCAAGCAGACGTGACCAGGTGGGCTCATGGTGCAGCCTGGTATGATTCAAAGTGTCAGTTCTGACCTAAGAAGCCCAATATGGCTTAGGTGCACTCCATCTAACATATTGTATCTCCTCCTATGAGTCTCCCAGAACACTGAGATCCACATGAGAAGACCTTCTTTCCATCATAACTCCTTCACTGGGACAAATGGTGGGAACGTAAGGCAAGGACTTCTGGACAACAACCTCTAGACTTTGAAGCTCCCTTTTGGGCGGGGGGGAGACCAGCATGGTATAGTGGTTTGAGCACTGGACTATGAGTCTAGAGATCAGGATTTGATTCCCTGCTCAGCTATAGAAATCCACTGAGGGACCGTGTGTGAGTCACTCACTCTTGGCCACAGAAAACCCCATAATAGGGTCACCTTAGGTTCCTTGACTCCAAATCTTGGGGGAAGGTCAGGTTACAAAGATAGTTTTGATGATGCTGATGATAGTGATGATGATGATGAACTGTGATATGATTGTAACTTCTCCCAAGCCTATTGTACCAAGCACCAGCTGGATGGGGAGAAGGAGATCCATCCTGTTGGTGATCAAAATATGTGCAGATGACATTTCCATTAGTTTGCAGGAGGTTGAGCCAGGAAATATTACTCGGTTAGTTAGAATTCAAAGAAATAGTCTGTAGAATCAGTATGTAGAGAGATCTTGTAGCACCTTTGGGACCAACTGAAAGAAAGAAGTTGGCAGCATGAGCTTTTGTAGGTTAAAGTCTACTTCCTCAGAGGCTTTTGGTGAGTTGGTTAGCTAGACTTATCTAAGTAGCCAACATAGGATACTGGTGATTAAAATTAGAATGCATGACAGAAGAGTAGCAGAACTATAATTTTGCTCCACTGAATGTAGAAGCCTAGCAGATGAGAGTGACTAGCTTTATACATGCAGTGAAGGATTTACGCCAAAACACTATCACCTGTGGTTTCCCATCCACTTGCCATTTGTATTATTAGTAGACGCAGTCGTAGTCGTAATAGTAGTATCAATTTATATCCCACCCTTTCCCCAAAACTGGCACTCAGGGTGGCTTACAGTATTAAAAATCAGTACGGTTAAAAGCATATGAAAAGGGTACATTAAAATAAAATAAAATTATTACAACATTAAAGCAAATTATGTTAAAAGGATAAAATACAGTTAAAATGTAAAAAAAAGGTTTAAAACACTTTAAAACAATGTAATGAGTCATTTTTGGGAACTTTATGGGATAGTCCCTCTTTCTTTCTCTCTCTCGTTCTCTCTTTTACATCTCAGCGCTGAAATGCCATGCAATTTTTTCTTTGAGACATTCTGTATTTCTCTCCATTCTGACAATGGCCCTGTTGAGGCAATCATTATGTTTAATGCCATCATTGGTTGCATTTACTCTGTTCTTTCTTTACGGTATTTCCCGCAAAACTATGGTTTAAGAGGAAGGCTTCTCCTACCATCAGAGAGAAATGAAAGATAGAAGAAAGCTTCTTACACTCCAACTGAAATGTTGTGTTGTATTAAACACTTTCTCAAGTACTTTTCTTCTATTCCTGTAGGGATTTTTCATGATGAATGCTTGCAACTTGCAATTTATGCGCCATATCACTGGTCCTATATTTCCCAGTATTGGCTGTGCATGAGACCAATCGGGCAAATGAATCACCTTTAATATCATAAGGAATGGATGAGTTTTCAGACTGTTTTTCAAGCATTTATGATTTTGGACAATATCCATGACTGGGTCCAAAATCCACAGAAGCAGATGAGGAGCAAAGACTCCATCCTTTTTGGTGGAACCAAGGGTTTTCCTGGTGGTCGCATGCATTCATGTGCAGAATATCCGCATGCTAAACTTATTAGCTAAATAGTCCCCTTTCTTTGATGAAGGTTCATATGTCTACAGTGAAAGAAAGCTTGACCAGATGAATCCTGGCATGGATCTAATAGAGGGACAGTCCTGGACTCCTAACTTTTGCTGGTGCATTCCTGGCAATGTCCACACTTTTCTAGAACTGAGCAATGTCAGTAATATTGGGAAAGCATGGGCATGAATTTAACCTCAATTTCCTAGAGGAAATGTGGTACCTGAGTGGTTTCCAGTTGACAAGACAGGTTGCCGCCATGAATTAATGCAGTTCGCTTTAACTGTCATAGCTCCATCCTGTGGAATCCTGGGATTTGTAGTCTGTTATGCAAAGGCTAAATATCTCACCAAACTAGGCATAACAGGTTTCCATAGCCTTGAGCCATGCCAGTTAAAGTGGTGTCAAACTGCACGAATTTTGCAGTGTGGATGTTCTGCATTGACTAATTCTGGAAAAATGATGTGCAAAGATATTACCTCACCTTAAAGAAATTAATCTCAATTAGTGGGAGAAGCGTCAATGGCCACCTTTGGCACTTTGACCAATCTTTGGTTATCGTTTAGAACTTGGCTTTCGGCATCCAAATCCCATGGACAAGTTCCAAACTCTTTTGCCCTGACCAATTTAAAACTTGTGAAAATAATAATAATAATGAGATAAATCATAATAGCCCAAGCAAATAGATTTATTAGCCTCGAATGCAATGTATTTGCTTTTCATTAAGCATCCTGATAGGGTCTTATTAAAGGAGCATGTTTTATTTATCAGGCTGCCTCTATGAATGGGCAAGGGAAAAGAAAGAAAGAAAGAAAGAAAGAAAGAAAGAAGAAATCTATCAGCTGAGGGCATTTGCTGAATAACATGTTTACTGTGCTAGCAAAGAGAAGGACTAGCCTGGGATACTTTTTCTGTCAGACGAAGAGACTGCTTAAGGCAAAGAGAGAAAGAATAGAGGGGGAGAAACGTTGGGGAAAGGAGCAATAAGGGACTTCGTTTTATGTTCGGCTTTCCGACCCTTTCTTTTGTGTGCGCCTATATCTAGGCTTTTAATTCCCCCCCTCCTCCTCTCTCTCCCTTTCTCTCTCTTCTTTTTCTCTCTCTCCCCTTTTTTTCCTTTTTGCATTATAAATTAATTTGTGCGGTTTCAGTGTGGCAGTGATATTGGAGTAAGCTCTGGCTCATGATACGCTGCAAAGGCATGGACTTCCAGAGCGCATGCAAGGCATCCCTCTTTTGTAAGTCTCTATTTATTTCAATTTTTTAAAAGAAAAAAGCCATTCCATGGGTCGGGGGGAAAGGTGCAAGGCTTTCTTAGAGAGCCCTCTTTCTATGGGGAGAGAAACATTGGCTCCCCACAGGCCTTTCTTTTATTGAAGTCATTGCAGCAAGATTGCCACAGAGCTTTCCCCACCTTTTCTTTTCTAAAGATTTGCACCGCTCAAGGTGCAGCAGCGCATTACTTTTCAAGTTGAGAGCTATTTGTCTGAATTGCAGGGGATCCTCCTTGGGTGATCTGTTTGCATTTTGGTTCAAGAAGGGTTTGGGAAGAAAAAGAGAAAGGAATCCTCTTTATTTCCAAGGAAATTGGGTTAAAAACTTGCCCCCTTTCCTTCCTCCGGTTCTGTCCCCTTAGAGCAACAAATGGCACCAATTATATTTCTCTCTCCGAATTTATGATTCTCCAGCCTTCCTCCAAACCTTCCATCTCTTGGCATAAATGTTCGCCTCGCCTGCTTTGGCATCTTCCCTGCTTTAAAAAAGTTGCATCCCCAGTGAGTGTTTCCAAAGGTTTTTTTAATGCCTTCCTCTTCCTTCAAAAGAGACCCTTAAACATGCAAAGGGGATCCAGAGGCAAACTGTTGAGATGCCAGCCGCCTTATGGAAGAATTAATAATTCAATCCATTTGTCAAAATCCATTTTGAAGAACATAGGCACCTCTTCTTTCTTGTTTGGCTGCATCTTAGTGATACGTAGAGAGAGCGGAAAGTGGGGAGAAAGTGAAATTTGACCTCAAGGACAAGTTTGGAGCATCTGTGATTGAATTTGCAGATCACATCCCATTTTATTGCAAGAGGACTAACTAGATCTACTAATGAATCATTATTGCTCCATAAAATAAAAAGGGGGGCAAAGGGGAGTCTGCAAGGAGCGCATACTAATGCCAGAGAGACGCACTGCTCTCCTCTAAGTAAAAAAGTAAACATGAGAGTCTCCCTAGTGACTTCATGAAGTTGTTTGCGCATGGAAGTGGACAGAATAGCCTCTTGTAATGGGTGGTTCCTCCCGACATGTTTTATAGTCTTCAATGATATGCTGATGTATGTCTATTACCTGACCATATATATTTGTGTATGTTGTGGAGTATGAGTGTGAAAGAAATTTGCCCCCCCCCCAACCTCTGGATAGAAAAGTTGGAAGACTTTTCCATATCCCCAGATTCCTCTGCAGTGCCGAATCTAATTTTTCACATCTACTATTAGTATTATTATTAGTAGTAGTATACTCCCATGAAAATAAGGAAGATATATTGTGAGAAGTGAAAGGAACTAGGAATTGTGTGTACATGTGTACACACACATACATATTTATAAGTATACTTTCAAAGCTCTGCAGTTGGAGTGCTTACATTTTGCTCTCTGTCTGGTCTTAGCTATTTCAAGCCATCCTCAGTTATAAAAATTAAAACACATTATTTTTGCATATGGTAGCTAACTGAGCAGAATAATAATAATAGCAACAACAGCAACAATAACATTGCAGTTATTATTGCAATTATTAGTATTATTCTTAGCCTTTGTGTTTTTCCCCCTTGCTCTTTCTTGGAGAGACTGGGTTGCATTCCCGATGCAAAAAAAGGCTTGGGATACATCAGAGTTCCAGCTTCTTCTTTTTGTTGCCCAAATCAGGCATGCAAAATCTGTCTGGGTGCGTATCTGGAGACCAACGACCCAGTAGAGATCAAAGACAGATCTATATAAAGTGTTTAACTTTCTAGGATCTCTCAATGCATGCACAAGCACAGGATTGTGTTGGATCTTGCAGAAAAGGGATTCCTTTTTCCTTTGGGGGGGTGTGGGGGGGGGGGGGGATGACAGAGGAGCAGTGTCTGTATTTGAATCACAACATCATTTTGGGTCCCAGCTGGGCAGCATCATTAATTGCCCAAACCTCATGGCTCTGTATGTATGTATGTGTGTGTGTTGTGATGCTCCTCTCCATCACTCCCCCTTCCCCCTTTTGCATCCTCTCAAGGGATCTATTTTTTTAAAAAAAGCCATTATTTGAATTTTGACGAGTGGCAAAGAGACCTTGCCTTGACTAGGGCCCATTTGACAAATGAGAGCATCAGTTGCACCAGAAGGAGTCACCCTGTGAGAATCCCTCTCTGTCTCTGTTTGGCTCTCTCTCGCTCTCTCTGTCTCTTGCTCTGTGCAAGTGTGCCGCTTCGATGTGGAGAAAACCCTTCTTTGCACACTGGATGTCACACAAGGGGAGTTTTCAGCCGCTCGGCGTCGAAGCTGGAGGCTGCCTTCTCTTCACTGCTTATTAAATTCCCCCTCCCTTTGCTTTCCTCCTTCTCCGTTCAGTCCTTTTTTTCTCCTCCCTCCCTCCTTCCCTTCTCTTGCTTTGGTTGATTTGTTTCTTTGCGGGTGGGTTTATTCCTTGGCACAGAGAGAGGGCCCCCCTGCCACCAACACCGCGCCACCGCACACCCATGCGCCACGATGTACCCAAAGGCCTTGCCTTGGCAGAGGCATGTAGGGGTTTGAGGGATCTGGTCTGGGGGGCAGAAAAGAAACCAGAGGTGCCCACCCTAGACCAAGAGACCCTACGAAGAGGGCACAAGGCAGCACAGTGAGGGTGGGATATTATTGGCACACACATATATATATTCATATAGTATTGGCATATGTCTATATATATCCATCTTTTGGGTCTATGCGCTTGCAAGGAACACCTCTGAAAGAGGAAGAGAGGGGTGGCAGCATTGTGGTGCCGGTGGTGTTGGTTAGGGGGGCCTGGGAGAGAAAGGGAGAGAGGGACAAATAACCCGTCTTGCCCGGGTGAGCCAGGACCGGCGCGTTCACATGCAAGCCCCGTCAGTTGTCGTACGTCGAGTTCAGAGCAGCAACATGCAACATCCGCTCACGGGGACAACCTGTGTGGCACTTCCGAATGTCAGCATGTGTCCCCAGCTGTCCTGTGCCTTGACTTTTATGTACTTGCAGCAGGTAAGTCGGAACAACTTTTTCTTGGCTTTTCTCCCCCCTGCGAACAACCCTTTTGCATCTCTTCCTCCTCTTCCTTTCTCCCTGTATCTCTTGGTTTGGTCCTTCCCTCCACTTGTCACTGTATTGTCTCTACCTCATGGAGTGGAAAGAGCTTTCTGCATGAATGGAGTGTGTCATTCTCTCTCTGGTGCGCATATGTGGCGTGTGCGCCTCTCTATGCCCCCCATTTGAACAATCCCAATATTTAAAAGAATTGTACATAAAGTGCTTTCCCCGTCCCGCTTTGCTGTCTGTAATACCAAAATTTTGCAAGTTTTAAGATCTAGCTATCCTCCCCCGCCCCCCACTCCCTTGTAATGGTTTTTCTGAGGCTTTCTCGTTTCCATTGTGAACAATCCCTGTGTTGAGGTCCTAAAGGCATTGCTTTGTTATCGGATGCCGGTTTTCCAGGACATTAAAACCAAGACATAATATGCATTTTTGAGGGGGGGGGGGGGAGGCGGATACTTATCTTTCTCACTTGTTCTTTTTTTCTGAACATCAATGGTGTTCCAAAGTTTAAGCCTCTCTAAATGCAAATTTGGGGTTACACTCCATATCAGGAACACAAAGTCTTTATTGAAACAAAGTGCAGATGAAGGATCAATGGAGTAGGTAAGAAGCATAGGCGTTGTAGCTGTTGTTTTTTAAATGTAGAACTTTATCTGACGGGTGATT
Source organism: Sceloporus undulatus (assembly GCF_019175285.1). Lineage (NCBI taxonomy): Eukaryota > Metazoa > Chordata > Lepidosauria > Squamata > Phrynosomatidae > Sceloporus > Sceloporus undulatus. Next base: position 37,689,897 of record NC_056529.1, on the reverse strand, counting down.
TATAAATCTGTGATCTTCTTCTGGACATTTGCAAATGGACATCATATATAAGATAAGAAGTTACCATCTCACCATGGCTCTCCACCTTAAGTTATTTTTAAGCATCTCGTCCTTCGTCTTCCCCCAGTTTCTTTTCTTTCTTTTTTGACTTAGAAGGATTTTTAGAGTCCTTGCTCCTTTTTCATGAAATCACAAAAGAATGGGAGATAATGACATCCGGTGAAAGTTCCGCTTTCAAGTCCACTTACTCCCAAGTAAATCCTATAGCAATCGCACAGGGTTTTCTTCCCGGCAAATGTGCTAATCCTCAAAGTGTCGGCATCTAGAGACTCGGTGGCTGCTGCTCAGAATGCTTTATTAGAACGGATAGTTTTGTGAGTAATAAGCTAAGCCTGCTACGAGAGAAGGGGATGTGTGTTCGGGTTTTCAAAGCAAGATTAAAATATATTGTCATGCAAATGTGATTAATTGAATTTATTCTGTTGAGAATGCCATGTTTCCCCCCTCCCTCCTCCTTTATGTGTTTACTATGGCTCAGCTGAAGCGTAGTGTACAGTGGCGTTTATCTATGAACGCTCAGCCTCCATTCTAGTTTAGATGTCATGCAGAGAATTGCACAGAGCAATGCTGAAGTTTGTTCCTTTGTCTGTCTCTTTTAATTGATATTATTATTATTATTATTATTATTATTATTATTATTATTTTAAAATATATATCCAGTGGCAAAAATATTCTTAATTTCTAGGGATACCTCTCCTTGTCCAAAATAAAAATGTAGGCAGATGGCATGCCTTGATGTGTCTTTCAAAAGGTGAGCAATTCCAGGGAAGCTTTCTGAATTGAAACTGCACTGGTGAATTTCTCCTGTCTGCATCTAGGACACTGGGCTGGGAATGGACTCTGGCACCAAGAAACAAACTGTATATTAAAAGGTTCATGTCTACAGACTTTGAATATGCCTTTGTGTGGGGAGGGTCTTCATGCGCTTGTAATTAAAATGAGCCCAAAGCCTGCCAGATTGTATTTTTCTTTTTAAAAAGCTTAGTCAGAAGTCTTATTCTTGCTGACTTGCTTTCTATGTATGTATTTTAAAACAAACTGCTTATGGGGCAGGTCTTTAAAATATTGCTGCATTCCTGCATGGCTGTATGAGAGGGTCAGGAGATGGAGGAAGGGCAGAAGATGGATAGAAGAGAAGGAAGGAAGGAAAGAAGGAAGGTGGAAGGAGAGAAGGAAAGGGAGGGAGGGAGATGGAGGGAAGGAGAGAAGGAAAGGAAAGGAGGGTGGGAAGGAGGGAGGAAAAGAAAGAAAAGGAAAAAGGAGGAAGAAGAAAAGATGGATGGAAGGAAGGAAGGGGAGGAAGGGAGGAAAAGAAAGAAAGGGAAAGGAAAAAAGGAAGAAGGAAAGATGGGTGGAAGGAAGGAAAGAAGGAAGGGGAGGGAGGGAGGAAAAGAAAGAAAAGGAAAAAAGGAGGAAGGAGGAAAGATGGGTGGAAGGAAGGAAGGAAGGAAGGAAGGAAGGAAAGAAAGAAAATGAAAGAAGGAAGGAAGAGGGAGGGAGGGAGGCCCCTCTTTCCTCCACTTGTATACTGAACTTTTTCAAAGGCAGTGTTTTAAACATTGGCTTATGAAAAGTCAAAGGTGACTAAAGGTGAGAGGTCAAGCCTTCCCCACAAGGAGCTGTTAAAAGATTACATAAATATGAGGTCAGGTGGTGAAGGGGAAGAAAAGGGGTTTGGGGAATAATCTCTTCCCTGTGTGCAGAATTGCAATTGCTTTATGCAACCCTAGTCTGCGCACCGAGATGCTTTCCTGATCTAAGAAAATGCATGCTGTCCTAATGATAGTTTGGAAGTGGTGGAGTCAATGCCTTCCATCCTGGCTGAGACAAAAGATGAGAAGCCACCATGGTGCATTTTCGAAATTGTATCCTGAAGACTTCCCACCCATCCACCCCCCAAAAAAAAACTATGCATAGAGATGCGGTCTCAGCTATCGAGGAGCATGCCATTCCACTTTCTAACCGGTTTGGCTTTGTTCTTATGACGTTACACACATACACACATGCATACAGGCATATACGCATGTAACGTCGTTCATACTTTATAGGTAAAGTAGCTCGGATTTTTGCCCAGTCGGTTTTTTTGCAAAACTCCAAAGAGGGCATCTTTCCAAATACGCTCGACTCTGGTTGTCCTGCCACCTTTAGCTTTATCAATAATTCTTATCTAGAATTATGCAACCACCACATTTAATATTTGGGTTTTTTCTTTTCTTTTCCTCCTCCTTCTTCTTTCCCCCTTTCCTCCTCCTCCTCCACCTCCAGCCAAAGGGAACAAATAAATTGCGTAAGACAAAACCTGCCCTTTGGGGATACATATTTCACAATTAGGATCCTGGCAGAATATCTGAGCGGGGGGAAAACCCCACATGTCCTTCCGCCTCCCCAATAAGAGGCATGGATGCCAAGTATCACACAGCCCTAACTAGAGGTCGCTCACATTCTTTGGCTGAAATGTCTTCTGGTTCTCAAACTTGGGTGCTGAGGATCTGCCTGGACTAAAACCCAGATTCATAATGATGATTCTTCATCGCCCTCATCGATCAATAATGTGCTAAGCTGCCATCCTACACAATGTATGTGTTACATCTCCCCACCATAAACGCATATTTGTTGTTAAAATAAATGCAACACCGCACACATTTTTATTCTTATTATTTCGACTATGTACCTTTAAAGATGTTGGTGTACTCAGGTGCATATGATGGAGGGCTGTTTCTTGCTTAAGCACAAAACAGAAGTGGTCTCCTCCTGACCGAAATTCCCTTCATTTGTCCCTTCATTATAAAGAAATGATATAATAGAAATTCCCTTCATTATAAAGAACGTTGTGTGTTGTGCTTTGTTTTGCTTTCTGACTTATGGCAATCCTAAAGTGAAGCTATCGCAGGGTTTTCTTGGCAAGTTTCTGCAGAGTGGGTTTCCCATTGCCATCCTCGGAGGCTGAGAGATTGTGCCTTGCCTAAGGTTACCCAACAAGATTCGAACCCTGTTCTCTAGAGTCATAAAGGTTGTGTGTTGTGTTTTGTTTTACTTTCTGACTTATGGCAACCTTAAGGCGAACCTATCACAGGGTTTTCTTGGCACGTTTCTTCAGTGAGGGTTTCCCATTGCCATCCTTTGAGGCTGAGAGATTGTGGCTTGACCATGGCTACCCAACGAGATTCGAACCCTGTTGTCTAGAGTCATAAAGGTTGTGTGTTGCATTTGGTTTTGCTTTCTGACTTACAGCAACCCTAAGGCAAACCTATCACCGGGTTTTCTTGGCAAGTTTCTGCAGAGAAGGTTTCCCATTGCTATCCTCTGAGGCTGAGAGAGTGTGACTTAGCCAAAGTTACCCAAGATTCAAACCCTTGTCTCTAGAGTCATAGTCCAAAACATAAACCACTATCATATTTGCTTTTAGATAATTATTTAAAAGTTTTAAGGGTTTTCCATTGAAAAGGTGTTTGCTTGCTCTTCTGTGCAATGCTAATCTATTACTTGATAAAGTGCACCATCTCAGTTTATCGGACCTATGGGCCATAGCTTAAAAGCCTTTAAAAGGTGTCACAAAATAGTGTTGTTTTCTCCCCCACATTAATGGCAAGCTATGTTTAGCAAGTTCAGATCAGAAATCCTTTACCACACATAACGGTGCCCTTGTTTTAAAAGACCACTTTCGATGTTGCATGGCAGTTTTTACTGATGCCATGGAAAACGTGGGTGATAAATGGTTAAATTCAGAAGCCTGACCTGTGAGCCTGGTCTAAATTATAGATTAAGCATTAAACATATCACAATAAAGTGGGAAAGGAAAATAATATCAAAGACGGATGTTGGATGAATCCAGAGAAGCTATCCAAAAGCTCATGGAACAACTTTCTCAAGCATAGCATGGAAATTTATCAAGTGCAGTCCAGGTTGAGCCTCCTTTATCCAAAATACTTTGGGCCATAAGTGCTTTGGGTTTTGCATTTTTGTTTTATTTTGGAATACCTGCATTTGCATATATGCACATACAATGCGATATCTTGGAAGTGAAACCCAAGTCTAAACACAAAATTCACTTATCTTTCATATGCACCTTATACGCAGAGCCTGAATGTAATTTTGTGCAATATTTTTAAAATCATTTTGTGCATGAAACAAAGTTTGTGTATACTGAGCCATCAGAAAGCAAAGGGGTCCCTGTCACTTGGTTGTTGGAATATTTTGAAGTCTGGATAAGGGAAACTCAACATGCACTAAAAGATTTTTTTATCAAGTGTAGTAGTCAGTTTGCAGCTGCGTCCTATGAATATTTGACAGATCATGGGGGTTTCATTCAATGCAGGTGGATATAGGATTTCAGGCTTGGACTTCAGTTTTAGGAGTTTACATGGGAATTGCCTCTGTCTTGTGAAAATAACTGTAGAAAAGACCATTCTGGAATAGAAACATGTTCTGTCAAGAAACTGGGTGGGGTTTGCAAAGCTCTCTGTGGAAGTATGGGATCCAAATATGCCTTTTAGGTGATATTTTCAGCCTATGGACATGATCCTTTGCTTCTAGAGATCTTTTAAAAAGGCACACACCATTTTGGCCAGAGATTCCTCCTTTCGTTGTCGGAGGCACAATTTGGCATCTCTTAAGTGGGCAGAACTCAGAATTGCTTTCCTTTGAGATAATTTTGACATCCCCAAATTGATTTGACTTTGGGAAGCAAAGGAGCAAAGCCACATTGCATGACGGGGCTTAAAAAGATCAATGGGGCTTGAGTGTGATACTGTGTTTATTTCACTCCTCTTGTTTTGCAGCACAGTGTTAACTCCTTGTGATGGGGGTTTGTCTCAACCGGTAGGAAACCTTCCCCTATTTTACAAGAGCTTAAAGGTTGCATGCTTTCATCCTGTCCTCACAGAGTTGCAAGCATACGAATAAAATCAATAAATGCATTTCTTTGTGTATTATATTCATTAAGCATCTCAGAGGTGTAGTGGTTTGAGCACTGGACTACAACCTCGGAGTCCATGGTTCAAATCCTGGCTTGGCCGTGTAAAGCCACTGGGTTTAAGAGAAGGGAATACAAAGTTTTGTACACAAACCAACAAAGGACACACAAATTTGCAACAAAGCTGGACATCATGCAAAATCAACAAGTGTACAAGTCTCAGATTCTGACCCTCAAAGGATGGCAATGGCAAGCTCCTTCTGAACCAATCTTGCCAAGAAAACCCCATGACTCTAAACGACGGGGTTCGAATCCCTGCTTGGCCATGAAAACACTCTTGGGCAAGTCACACTTTCTCAGCCTCAGAGGATGGCAATGGCAAACTCCCTTTGAAGAAACTTGCCAAGAAAACCCTGTGATAGGTTCACCTTAGGATTGCGATAGGTCACGACTTGGAGGGAAACAACGCACGCATGCACCTTGCACCCTTTCCTAGGAGAAAAGTGGGGTATAAATCTAATAAAGAAAACACATTATACCTGGAATGTATTTTGTAAAAAGCCAGACAGCCTGGTCTTGATCAAAAGTCTTGCAACCACATTGTCTGTTACTGGCTGAACTTTCCAGAAGCAATTGCACAGCCATGGCACCGTCGATATCATAAGATTGGTAAATTTTCCCCCACTTAATGATGATGCATGCGGTTTGTTTTAAATAGTGAAGTGATTTGTACAAAGGGTAATTCCTCTTAAATGGAGCCATTTCTCATGCTGGACACCGGCAGATCGAAAACAATTGAACTGAAACTTCAATATCAGCCAGCTTTGTCTTTAACCAGAAAATAGTTCGCAGTGTAGAGAGTGGCTCAAGAGGGGAGTTTTCGTGCTGGAAAACTTTGTTGGACTGTTAAGGGTTACAGCAAAAGAGCCTTGCAAAATTAGAAAGCAAACTAGCTTGTTTTAAAACAGAACCGAACCAAACAAGACACACAGGGCTCTCATGTTCTGGTTTAGCCATTAGTTTTGCACAAGTTGTATTTCTGTAGGTTTTTTTATTTTACTTTCTATGGAGCTGTATTTTCTTATTGTCCAGAAACCAAAGCTGCCACTAGATTTTCACTGAAATGAAAATATAAAGTTTGACAGTGCTCTGGGGTTAAAACATAAAAAGAAAACCTTCTCCAGTCTGAAGATATCCCACAAAGATGATTTCATTTCTTCCTCGCTGACACTTCCGCTGTGCATCTGTTCCATAGCTGCGTTGCACTTCTTGTGTGCCATCAAGTCATTTCCGACTTATGGCAACCCTAAAATGAACCTTTCATGGGTTTTCCTGGCAAGATTTGTTCAGCGGAGGCTTGGTTTTGACTTCCTTTGAGGCTGAGAGAGTGTGACTTGCCTAAGCTCAGTGGGTTTCCATGGCCAAGCAGGTATTCAAACCCTCATCTCCCAGACTCCTAGTCCAACATTTATACCATTATACCATGCTGGAGCTATACAGGAATTTATAGAATAATAGCATTGAACGAGACCCCAAGGGTCATCCAGTCCAACTCCATTCTGTCATGCAGGACTATACCATCAAAGCACTCCCTGTGACAGATGTCCATACAACCTTTGCTTAAAAACCTCCATAGAAGGAGACTATGAGGCAGTCCACTGTCAAACAGCTCTTACCGTCAAGAAGGTCTTCCTAATGTTGAGGTGGAATCTCTTTTCCTGTAGTTTGTATCCATTGCTCCATGTCCTAGTCTCTGGAGCAACAGAAAATAAGCTTGCTCCATCCTCAGTATGGCATCCCTTCAAATATTTAAACATGGCTATCATGTCACTTCTTAATCATCCCCAAGTTCACATACCCAGCTCCCTAGACCCTTCCTCAAAGGTCTTGGGGCTCTCCAGACCTTTTGCCATTTTGGTTGCCCTCCTCTGGACATGATCCAGATTGGCAATGTCCCTTGAATTGACTTGAATTATGGTGCCCAAAAACTGGACAAAATATTCCAGGTGAGTTCTAAGCAAAGCAGAATAGAATGGTGCTATTAGGATCCAGATCAGTGGTTCTCAACCGTCCGAATACTGCAACCCTTTAATACAGTTCCTCATGATGTGGTGACCCCCAACCATAAAACTGTGTTGTCTCAGTTCCTAAGACCATTGGAAATATGTGTTTTCCGAAGGTCTTAGGCAACCCCTATGAAAGGATCATTTGACCCCCAAAAGGGTCACAACCCACAGGTTGAGAATTGCTGGTCTAGACCCTATACTCCAGGGACTCATGTTCAGCTTGTGGTTGACTAAGATGCCTAGATCCCTTTTGTAGGGTCAGTGAATGAGAAATGATGGAGGTGTTATTTCAGCTCAAGGAAGAGGCAGAAGAATCTTTGAGTTCTCAGACAGAACTGAAATCAACACTAAATCTAGCTCTCTTCAAGTATTACCCAATGAAAGCTTAGCTGTATTGGGAGCAGGGGACTCTAAGTCCCCTGCTGGTCTCCCCAATTGTTACACAATTCTACACACCTCCTTGGATACCAAGCAGAGCACATGGAGGCATTGACCAAAAGGTCCCATTGGCAATGGTGGGATTTTCCTGGTGATTTTCTCTGGGGAAAGAAAAGATAAATCTCTTCTTTCCAAGCTCTATGGTTCAGGGGAATTTCCCCCATCACACACACTTATTTTTTTTTTTTTAAATGCACCAATATAGATCATTCGAGTTACTTTTCCTTGCACACGGAAACCATAACTGCAATTGATTAGACCTAGAAGTGCTTTTACACTCTTAAACTACTATAGCAATTGTACTTGTTCCTGGAGATGCCTGATCTGGTTACGGTGACACATATCTTAGTTATACCCCTTGGAATTGCTGTAATGTCTTCTGCATGTGGCAGCCTTGGAAGAGTGTTCAGAAGCTTCCATTGGTACAGAGAATTGCAGACAGATTGTGAACTTGGGTTGATTACAGGGAGCCTGCAATTCCCCTTGTTGCAATTGTCTGCCAGTCTGTTTCAGGGATCAATTCAAAGTGCTAGTGATGACTATAAAGCCCTATATGGCTTAGTGCGATGCGGCAGCTAACAAGGCCAATGCAATTTTAATCTGCATCAATAGATGTATAGTGTCTAGATCAAGGGAAGTAATAGTGCCACTGTATTCTGCTCTGGTCAGGCCCCACCTGGAATATTGTGTCCCGTTCTGGGCACCACAATTTTAAAAGGATGTTGAAAAACTGGAGCGTGTCCAAAGGAGGGTGACTAAAATGGTGAAGGGTCTGGAAACCATGCCCAATGAAGAACGACTTATGGAGCTGGGGATGTTTATCCTGGACAAGAGAAGGTTAAGAGGTGATATGATAGCCCTGGTTAAATACTTGAAAGGATGTCATATTGAGGAGGGAGAAAGCTTGTTTTCTGCTGCTCCAGAACCTAGGACCCGGAGCAATGGATGCAAGGAAAAGAGATTCCACCTCAACATTAGGAGGAACTTCCTGACAGTAAGGGCTGTTTGACAGTGGAACACACTCCTTCCTCAGAGTTTGGTGGAATCTCCCTCCTTGGAGGTCTTTAAACAGAGGCTGGATGGCCATCTGTCAGGGATGCTTTGAGATTTCCTGCATGGCAGAATGGGGTTGGACTGGATGACCCTTGTGGTCTCTTCCAACTCTATGATTCTATGATTCTAGGTCAAGGCCACTGACAGACTGTATTTTCCCATCTATGTGAGCCTATCCAAGTCTTTAGATCCTCCAGAGAGGCCCTTCTCTCAGGAGGACCACCTTTACAGGTATGGGAGGTGATGTGGGACATTTTTGTCTCCCGAGGAGCATCTATATTAGGGATTCACAAACTTTGGTTCTCCAAGTATTTTGGACTTCAACTCTGGAAGCATCAGCCACCATGCAAGTTAAAGTCCAAAACACTTGGAAGATCAAAGTTTGAGAATCAATGGCCTACGTGCTACTTTGATTTTCAGAAGCAGAGTTGTGCATGGTGCCTTTGCACATATGGATGCACATGTACATGCAGAGAGACATATGGCACCACAGATGCATAAGTACACGTATATGGATATGTGGATTCATATGCCCAAGAGCATACATATTTGCTTGTTCATTGGGTGGCACAGTTGCATGGCATTGCCGATTGACACAAATGCTGAATTGCACAATCAGTCCATAACTCCACATGCAGAGGTCTACACTGTGCAACAATGTAGTGTGATCTTAGCCAGTGTCTTGTTTGAGTATTAGTTTGTTAGTTCTTCAGAAGAGATACCCAAAGAGGTTTAATAAAATGAGCAAAATGTATCTGACAGGGCAGTGCATCCATCCTTGGGATGTGGAGGATACCTGTTTTCTTTGGCCATGAGAAACAGCTTCACATTGAGTCAACCCCTTGGTTCATGTGGCTACTTCCCTGGCAGTTTGTGGTTCTCCAAATGCTCAGGCCGGTCTTCTTTCCAGCCCTGCTACTGAAGTTCCTTTTTATAAGTGAAATGTCAGGAGCGGATGGTAACTTTGGCGGGTTACAAACCTCCGAAAAGCGGCGCTCTGCCGCCACCACCGGTTGCTGCGTCCGGGAACCGCAGCAGCCAAACCAACGCGGTTCCCAGACACAGTGAAGAAGAAGCGCCAAAATGGCACTTCTTATGCCCCGGAAGGGATGCCGTGAGGCGCTACTCGCGCACTCATGGCATCATATCCGGGCATTCAGCATGTAAAATTGGTGGCACCGTGTGTAAAGGCGCCGCCATTAGTCCCCCGTCACGTGCTAGGGGTGAGGCCGGTGTGGACGCTAGGTCCTCGGCCAACCCCTAGCACGTGACGGGGGTGCCACAAAGGCCCGTTTGTAATGGGCCTTTGTTATGGTGCTAGGGGTGGTAAATCTTGATTTTTCTGATTCCCAATGGATGTCAATAACAATGAAACAGTTGTCCTTCCCATAGTTTTGGGGCACTTGGAATTCCACCATCACCACCTTCCCCGAATGATGGGAAATTATCACACTTTTCTGCAAAGGTTTTGCAGCTTGTCCAAAAAACCACATAGCATTCTATAAACTGTGCAACTTTTGGCACAGAACCTGAATACTGAGCGAACTTCCATGTGCAACATTCAAGCCAGCAAAGCCTGTGTCTTCAGTCAACCTGAGCTTCTTTTCCTGCCATGTAACATGTGGTTTGCACATCACTCAAACTGGCAAAGGTAGAGCATGAAAAGAATGGAAGCTTATTACAGTCTTTATTACTGTATACTGTCTGTAATTGCTGCATTCATGGCGATTTTCACCAAAATCTTCCTTCTGCATGCATGGATGAAATGGAAGATACATGACTGGTGCTCATTTGCCATCTGTTTATTATTTTTTTACAACTTTTACAGCTAGGCCTTGAATGGTTGTCTTGTGTGGACGGAGGGCAGACAATATTGTCATGGTTGTGGTTGTTGTAGCTACTGTTTTTCCCCCCTGGGTTTTCTGAGTCTCGTAACCTGCCTAGCTGGGCTTGGGAGGGACCCCATTGTTGTTATCAGGAGAGTAAAATCACTGTACTTTGTCAGACAAATTACTGTACTGTGAAAAAGAAAGGATGGAAATTGCCACACCATGCCACACCACACCACACACTTGTGCTGGGTTAATGCAATTTGCGCCTAAGGGAGCCATGCAGCACTCTTTGGAAATGTCATCCTCCAAGCCAGAGGTAATTCACCGTAGTGTGGGCGGCAAAGATAACCATTCATGGCCCCATTCCCACTTACAGATAAATCAGTGTGCGATCCAAATTGATGATTCGATTCAACAGCGAAGCATGGTTCCCAGTACATTTGCTCTGATCGCATTTTTTCCCTCCAAAATAATCCATTTGTGGTTCCCATTCACCAATGACTCGATTCAAAATGATTCTCTTCCAGCTGGCCAAAGGAGAAAGTTGAATCGATTCTGATCCGCATGTGGTTCACGCTTGCGCATGATCGGTTTATTGAAAAAGAAGCATAAAAAATCAGTGTCTAAAAGATGCGGGTTAAATGGGTCTAGCGCATGGCCCCCCTCTCGGAATCGCTTCAGCATTTTGGATTAAGTGGGAACCAGGGTCGTTTGAATGGGGTCAAACCGATTCACGGACTGGTTTAAAAGGTAGTGGGAATGAGGCCCATGTAGATTTGGCAAGCGATGTCCTGGTGCACTGTTTGTTTGAATTAATGAAAACAAGGTTTTTTGGTGTTCATCGACAAACCTCTGGGTCTTATGTTTGATGGCTCCATTTCCCCAGAGTTAAAGGAAAGTTGGGTGAGAAGTATGGATTTGGCATCCTTTTATTCTTCCTTCTTGGCCTAGTACCTTCCCCCCTTCCTCCTCCTCCTCTTGCCTTCTAGAGCTCAGTCTAATGCAAAGAGGCTTTTGAAGAGATGAAGTACCTTGTGATTCTCATCCTGAATAATAGCTAGCTAGGTTGTTTTGACGACGGCTGTGTCAAAGAGGGTCGCTCTTCTCAGCCACAATAGCAGGAAGGAGTCACTTTAGTGGAGTGGCTCCTTCCTTTTTAAATACCAGAACTGGAAGGGGAAAAAAGAGAATAGAGAGGGGAAATAATAAAGGAAAAGGATCAGTTTAGGAGGTCACAGCCTACTTTGGAAGATGAGAAGAGGATCAGCAGGAGAGAAAGAAGTTGCCCATCTTTCTCTCTGCAGCAAGGGCAGGTAAAAAGATCCTTGGTTTAGGCATGCTTTCTTTACTCCAGAGCTTCGTGTTGGATTTTCCCCTCTTGGGCTGCATCTGCACTGCTGAAATAATCCAGTTCGCCACTGCTTTAACTGCCTTGGATCAATGCTGTGGATTTCTGGGATTTGTGAGACATTTTGGCCTTCTCCGTCAGGGAGCTCTGGTGCCACAACAAACTACACTTCCCAAATTCCATAAAATGGAGCCAGGGCAGTTAAAGTGGTGTCAAACTGGATTATTCCTGCAGTGCAGATGCCACCTTGGTTTTCTTCTCAGCTTTTCTTGCAAGTGGTCCTTTCCTATGCAGTAAATGTATTTGTCCATGCACAAAATGCATTTTGTGCCAAATTCTGCACAAGGTACTCTGTGCAGGGGGGGGGACACATGTGTATATGCCTAAATAGTGCTTCAAAACAGCTCAAACATTGATATTTTTACACACTGAGAAGAAGAACATTTTTATTGCTTTAGCGTGTAGCCCTAGCAAGCCACAAAATATTGCAATGCAATAAAACACGATAGTCTTCCCATTGTACGTTTATGCATATCCTATCCATATCAGAGGGACTGATGGGGGTATTATTTATTCCTATGTATGAATGCAAGGAACTGGAAGATGATTATTCCGAACTAAAACAGAACAATATTGGAAAGTGGCGATTGCCTCGACCGATCAGAATGAGGATGAATGCTGGGAAGTTTCCAGCCTCGCTCATGTGCTAATCCTGTCTCGAGGTTTAAGCATGGCTATGTCGCTCCATTAAAGTTCTGTGCCAAGAACAGCAAGAAAGAAAGAGGAGAAACAAAACTCTCTCTCTTTCTCTCCTTCTCTCTCTCTCTCTCTCTTGTCAGAAGCCAAGTTATTTACTTTCCAAAGCTGACAGAATAGCACTGCAGGGGCTTCATTTATTTCCGTTCAGAATGTCATTATTGTGTAATGCACAGGGACCTCCGCGTGCGTTGCCGACACATTCCTCTAATCTTTATTATTATGCCAGATGACTGCTTAAAGAGCAAATGGATGCATTGGCTTTCTTCCTTGCTTCCAGTTGTGGCCCCAGAAGCTTTGAAAAATTGCCCTTTCGGGAGGCATTTGATATTCAACATGAGAGTCCTCTCTTGGTGGCCATTGCTAAGGAACCTAGTGCTGGCCCTACTAATGAAGAAAGCAGGACTGGCGTCCAGGGCTCACCCAAGAGCATCTTCTGCCTGAAGCAAATGGGGACATGGACCCCCATCTCCTCAATCCCATGCATGGATGGAAACAGAAATGGCAGTGGGAGATCCTCTTCTACCATCCTTGAGGAAAGGAGCTCAGTTAAGGGTGCAAAATGGGCAATGTGATGGGTACACTGCTGTTTTATGAGCAGTGGTCTGGAGCTATTTCTCTGACAAAATGCATCAACCAGATCTTTAATGTATTTCTTTATAAGATCTTGGACTTTGAGGTTGGGGGACAATCTTGGGGAAGTCCTAGAGGCTGCATGCAGCTCAGCATTACCCAAATGAATTGTTGTTTCTGTGTGCCTTCAAGTCGTTTCTGACCTATGGTAACCCTAATGCATGCCTACCACAGCATTGCCTTCATGAGTTTCTTCGAATGGGATTTGCCACTGCCATCCTTTGAGGCTGAGAGAGTGTGACTTGTCCAGGGTCACCCAGTGGGTATCATGGCTGTGAGGGGAGACGAACCATGTACTCCAGAGTCATGGTCCTCTGGACTATTCTTTTATGATGGATTATCCTCTGGACTGTACCTTGTACCCTTTTACAGTGTAAATGTAACGTTCTAGTTACTTTTCTAACTACTGGTGGCTGGCAAGTATGTGAATACTGTATGAACAGACTTGGGCTGCATTCACTCTGCAGAATTAAAGCAGTTTGACACCGCTTAAACAGCCATGGCTCCATCCTGTGTAATCCTGGGATGTGTAGCTTTCTGGCAGAGAAGGCCAAATATCTCACCAAAGTACAAATCCCAGAATTCCATAGCTGTGAGCCATGGAAGTTAAAGCAGTGTCAAACTGCATTAATTCTGCAGTGTGGCAACAGCCCTACAGCATTCACATATGGGCCCGACAATGATAGTTGGGAAAGTAGCTACAGAGTTACATTGCCCTTGTGGTCTCTTCCAACTCTATGATTCGATGACTCTATGTTTTACACTGAAAAAGAGGGAAGTTACTTCTCATGAAATGACAGTTGTAATGTAGCCATGCCTTTCTTGTTGTGAAGGGAAGAAATTGAAATACCCGAAAGTACATGATCATTTGTAATTAACCTGAAATTCAGGCAGGTTCTTGGTACATGTGATATCTGGCGACTTGGATGAGGACAAAACACCAAAGTGTGGCTTTTTGGTCTGAACATGGATGGGAAACTGCCATTCTGAGGATCAAATCCATCCCAAGAGTAAAATACTAAATTGGGAAATAAAATGCCTCGAGGCAGGCAAGCGGTAATCTTATCCAAAGGCAGTGGGTGCCTGCAAGATCTGATCAGGCCTCAATGCCAATAAGTTTCCCTCTTTCCTTTTAGCTTGCTGTGGATATTGCTGTTTCACATCCAAGCCAAGTGAATTTACCACCAAGTGGAGCTGTTAGCTGCCGCTGCCACAGCTAGATCCTATTACCGAAGAAAGTAAATAAAGTGGAATGAGGAGAGGCAGCCTTGAAAAGCCATTGGAGAGAAGCGTTAACAGGAACAAAAGAGGTGAACCTGAGATCTGCCCCCCTACAAAAATTAAAAAGCCACACCACCGCACACATATAAACACTCATTCCCACTGCCTTTTAAACCGGATCGCAATTCAGTTTGAACCAGTTCAAATGACCCTGGGTCCCACTTAAATCAAATCGCTGAAGCAATTTGGAGAATGAAATGCACCAGGCCCATTTACCCCACATCTTTTTGACGCTGTTTTTTCCCCCTCTTTTTTTGGATAAATCAATTCCGTGCAAGTGTGAACCAGATGTGGATCGAAATCGATTTAAATTCGCCCTTTGGCCGGCTGGAGCGGATCTATTTTGAATCGATTCATGCATAAATGTGAACCACAAATGGATTATTTCAGTGGGAGAAAATGTGATCGGGGCAAATGTAGTGGGAATCACGCTCCGCTGTCAAATCAATCCATCGATTTGGATCGCATATCGGTTTATCTGTAAGTGGGAATAAGGACTTAAATCCTTTTTAAAAATCCCAGCTAGAGTAGATGCATAAGAATCTGCATGGTTGTCATGGCGTTATGTTGGGCTAGGCCTTCAAAAGGCCAGGGTTCAAATTCCTGCTCAACTTACCATCAGGAAGTTCTTCTTAATGTTTAAGTAGAACCTCTTTTCCTGTAGCTTGCATCCATTGTTCTGGGTCCTGTTCTCTGGAGCAGCAGAAAACAAGCTTTCTCCATCCTCAATATGACATCCCTTCAAATATTTAAACATGGCTATTATGCCACCCCCTTAACCTTCTCTTCTCCATGCTAAACATACCCATCTCTCTAAGTCACTCATTGTAGGGCTTAGTGGTTTCCAGACTTTTTGCCATTTTAGTCAGCATCATTGGACACGCTCCTGCTTGTCAATATCCCACTTGAACTGTGGTGCCCAGAACTGGACACAGTTTCCTAGGTGAGGCATAACCAAATGCAGAATACAGTGGCAATATTACTTCCTTCGATCTATTGATGCAGCCTATGATCACATTTTTCAGCTGCTGCATCACACTGTAGACAAGAATGAACTTGGCAGACCAATAGAATCATAGAATCATAGAGTTGGAAGAGACCGCAAGGGCCATCCAGTCCAAACCCATTCTGCCATGCAGGAAATCTAAATCAAAGCATCCCCGACAGATGGCCATCCAGCCTCTGTTTAAAGACCTCCATGGAAGGATACTCCATATTGAGCTGGAATCTCTTTTCCTGTAGCTTGCATCCCTTGCTCCGAGTTCTAGTCTCTAGAGCAGCAGAAAGCTCAGTGATACAATGGTTGTACAGTCAGGACTAACAATATGGTTTAGACCCATGAGTTGACTCAGTATAAGGCAACTCCTTATGTTACTTACAGTACTTAGCTGCTGATATACCATAGAATACTCATTGGCATTCTAACCACTAAAGGAAAGGAGTCAGTAAAAGAATCTCGACAGTCAACACAATACAATCTGTTTGCGTTTCTCTCTCTCAGTGAGTAATAAATAGATAAACAGCACAGGATGGCATTAGTAGCCTTGGAAATGTATGTCCTGAGGGTCAAGAGAGCCAAGGAGTTGGAGAACCCCCAGATTGGGTAGGAGGGAAGAGAAAGCTATTTTTCACAGAGAGCATCAAAAGTGCTCTCCAAGGATCAAATGACATGCCACCTGGTGCTAGCTTCTGTTCCACAATGATGTCAACCCTTGAATGTGCTGATTTCATTTTCTGGTTACATAAGAAGCAGGGGAGTGAGAAAGCCAGGGAAGGGAGAGAGGGAAGGATGAATCAGTCCATTTCCACTGCATGGCACTTGAGTCTGTGTTCCCTTGTAAGAAGGTTTGGTTCAGTTTCCATATTGAGTTGCATTTACTTTTAAAAGCACATTTTTAAACACATTTTCTCCCAAAATAGGAACATCTTTCTTCCTCCCCCTCAGAGAGAGAGAGAGAGAGAGAGAGAGTGTGCCCGCGCTTATTTTAAGAGGGGATATATGTATTTTAAGAGAGGGCACACATACACACACATACTTAAAATAAGCATCTTTGTGTATATTTTGATGTTGCTTTTTTGGAGCCAAGGACTGCATTGGAAAATTTGGGTAGTGTGAAATATAGTGTCCAGCCAAACCCTTTTTCTTTATGTTAAGAAGGCATGGATCTGGTCTGTTTCCATCACAAGTGAATTTCTCCACCTTTCTGAGAGTGGAGGAGAAGGAGTCATTGTAGTGGAACAGCTGGAGGATTAACAGAGTAAGCCACTAGTGGCTCTAGGTCAGAGCTACTCCCAAAGCATCTTGGCCCATGCCGACATCACTGTGAATAATAATCACAGCAATAATAATAATAATACCCCCAATGTGCAATGAGGAATGCACAGTGGCTGTTTCCACAATGCAATTCAATAAAACAGTCCTTTGGAGGTATGGACATTTACATACCAGCCAAGAATGAGAAGAATGTGCAAATGCAGGTCTGGAATCCTATTGGTTACTTCTAGCTAGAGCAGAGCTCAGTGGTACAATGGTGGTACACCAGCCAGGACTAACAGTATGGTTTAGGCCCATGTGAAATGGGTACAAATGGGGAACTCTGGACAATAGCATTTGACATATTCTTTAGTTGTAGGTACAACCAGATCAACTGTGAGAGAATCTAGGGCAGCGGTTCTCAACCTGTGGGTCGTGACTCCTTTGGGAGGTCGAACAACCCTTTCACAGGGATCACCTAAGACCATCGGAAAACACAAATAATTTGATGGTTGTGGTCACTGTATTAAAGGATCGCAGCATTAAGAAGGTTGAGAAACACTGATCTAGGGCGTCTTAAGAGACTACTAGCTAAACATGAGTCAACAGCGGCAGCATAACAACAAAGCCAATGCAATTTTAGGCTGCGTCAGCTAAGAGTATAGCATCTAACAGTGGTTCTCAACCTTCCTAATGCCGCGACCCTTTGGTACAGTTCCACATGTTGTGTGGTGACCCCCAACCATCAAATTATTTTCCTAAGACCATTGGAAATATGTGTTTTCCAATGGTCTTAGACCACCCCTGTGAAAGGGTCCTTCGACCCCCAAAGGGGTCGTGACTCACATGATGGGAACCACTACAGATTAAGGAAAGTAAATAGTACCTCTCTATTCTGCTTTGGTCAGGCATCACATGGAATAATTCTGGGAACCAGAATATTGAGAAGCTGGGATGTGGAGGGTGACCAAGTGGTCCACCAAGATGGTCGGAGATCTGGAAACCAAGCCCTATGAGAAATGGAAAAGGGGTGAGAAGTGATCCGATAGCCATTTTTAAATGCCTGAAGGGTGAGCTTCTTTTCTGATGCCCAAGTACAACAAAATGAATAGCCATCTGTTGGGGATGCTTTGATTGAGATTTCCTGCATGGCAGGGGGTTAGACTGGATGGCCCTTGGGATCTCTTCCAACTCCACAATTCTTTGATTCCATGATTCTATGATTCTGAAACTAGGAAATTCAAATTACAAAAAATTGCAAAAAAAGAAGAAGAAGAAGAAGAAGAAGAAGAGTCCGTCTAAACATTAGCAAAAACATTTCGACTGTAAAAAATGTTTGAGGGTAGTAGGATAGGCTACCCCAGAAGTTTGTAAACAGAGGCTTGATGCCCGTCTTTGAAGCATGCTTTAGTTATCTGTTCATGCATTTCAGATGGTGAGGCCAGATGGCTCTTTTGGTACTTTCCAGCTCTGCGATTCTATGAGTCTATGATGTTATTTACTGCTGAGGCGTGTTGTGGGTTTTGCAGGTCAGGTGTTTCCCCTCCCACTACAAAATGATGGCCTTAGACCAAACTCCCACCTTGGGCCATGATTAAATATTCTTTCCTACATTTATAAAGAGCCAGTATAGAAAAGGCAACTGCTGAATAAATGAGGGAAGCATATGGCAGACAGAAGAGTGCCCTTAGCAAAGCTCAACATGGAGGATAGGGAGGTTGCACAGACAATGATATTCACTATCTCTGCCCCAGTAATGCGATTTTCTGGTACTTTGTCCCCAGTGAATCCCTGTCCATTATTTGTTTATTTAAATATTCCAACTGCACATATCTCAAGGCAATGTCTGATAAAACCAGCTAAGCAATAGCATTTAGCAATAGCGTTTACATTTCTATACCGCTACATACTGAACTACTGTATATGCTCATGTACAAGTCTACAAATTTAGGTTAAAAAATTGACCCGAAAAACCTGAGTAGACTTATCCCTGGGTCGGTGTAAGTACTGTATGTATAACCAGACGCTGGTGAAAAGCAAGAGTTTAATCTGCCTCAATGTACTGTCCTCACTGAAGCCCCACAAAAGAAGGTCCTCCAACAAACCTGTGATCAGCACACCTATTTAGTGTTTTAGTCCTATCTGGATCCTACATGCCCTTAGGTCAGTGTGACTCCTTATACATGTGGCTTCCAAGAGTTCCACAGGTCATTGTGACTTCTCAACACATTCCTGATGCTAGATATTAAATATGAAAGCCCATATCCAGCTTTCATAGGCTATGCTGACATTCCCACATTGGATATGCTGGCCCACTGGCAGATGCACAGTCAGTTGTACAATGTCAGGATTCAGCAGAAGGATGGCATAGCCCAACCGTGGAGCGCAACTACATGAGTGCAGATTTACTCTTGGCAATCACAAAGTTACCGTGGAGGGCAGTAGAAAGAGAGAAAGATCACACTTCAGATAGACTCAGCCCAGAAGGTCATGGGTCTGAATCTACAGGACTTAAACAGAGCAGTGGAGGATAGGCGGGCTTGGAGATATCTCATCCACTGGGTCTCCATGAGTTGAGGCTGACTCAAGGGCAATTAGCAACAACAACAACAACAACAACAACAACAACAACACTGTAGGATCTTTGTAATAAAAGAACATCTATTTCTCCTTCCTTCCTTCCTTGCTTTTCTTTCTTATTCTCTCTCCCTCTCCCTCCATCCATCCATCCATCCATCCTTCCCTCCTTCCTTTCTTCCTTGCTTTTCTCTCTTATTCCCTCCCTCCTTCCTTCCTTCTTTCTCTTATTCTCTCTCCCTCACCTTCCTTCCTTCCTTCCTTCCTTCCTTCCTTCCTTCCTTCCTTCCTTCTCTTTCTTATTCTGTCTCCCCCTCCCTCCCTCCCTCCCTCCTTCCTTCCTTCCTTCCTTCCTTCCTTCCTTCCTTCCTTCCTTCCTTCCTTCTCTTTCTTGTTCTGTCTCCCCCTCCCTCCCTCCCTCATTCTCTCCCACTTGCCTTCTTCCCTCCCTCCCCTCTTTCTTCCTCCTTTCCTCTGAAACTCTTCTGAGCACTTTGCTAACCCAGCCCAGCTCCAAAAGCCATGGTTGGACAGGCTATTTCAGCAGAACAAATGAACTGCATCCCACAAGAGGAGAGCAAAGCCTTCAGCAACATAGATAGAGGGGAGGGCAGTGGATGAAAGAAACAGTGATTCTTGGCATGAAGCATAAAGAGTCGGGGGTGTGAACAGCATCCCTGAGTGTCCCCATTTCTGCCTACAAAGTAAGAGGATAGGCATATCCCTCTCCCCCACATAGATACATACTTTCTGGATTTGAAAGACTTCTGCCTGGACATGGGGATGGGAGGATGGAAAAGAAAGGAGAAATCTGCAGAGTTGTGTCAGCTCTCTGAGAATGATGGACTACCCTGCATAGCAGGCAATTCCAGGCCCAAAGCCCCTGTTGTGTGGGAAGGTCTCCAGGCTTGGAGAAGAGTATTTTTGCCATTCCACAGCATCATTTTAAAGATTTATACCCCCAGTGCCCTGGCTTGCCACTCACTGGTAGGGCCTGTTTCAGGTTAATAAAGGAAGCTCAGGGGGGAGTTGTGGGGCAGAGAGGCCGCCAAGAGCCCCTCGGCTGGGTGAGCTGTTTTGCTTAATGCGTTGCTTTGCTCCCTCCATAAATCAAAGGAACTCGATGCTTTACAACCTTTCAAAGAGACAGAATATTATTTTGCTCCCTCATTCTCCCCTCCCAACATGCTTTTCTTTTTTATAACTCCGATTCACCTAGGAATATTTTCATTGCATTTCTATAAAGAATGAATGAACTGCTGGATGAGATCTATCCTAGCTGTTTTAAGGTTGATTGGCTTTCTTCACACTGGTGTGATGCTTCCATTAGTTTTCCATTTGGTGTTTCTGCTTTTATGGCGTTGTCTACGAAAATAGGCTGGTGTGGGGCGTGTGTATGGGTGTGTGTGTGTTGGTTTGCTTTTCTCATTTTATTTCATTTTTTTATTAGCATAAAGAGATGCGCATCGTATTAAGGCGCCGGCTCCCTTTGCCTTAACGCATGAGCCGGGGGGAGATGTACTGGAGGTATTACACATTTTGCAGTAAACAAAGTAATTGTGTCTTTTAGCCAAAATAAAAATGCCATCGCGCACACCGGGGCACCCGGCTTGAGCATCATGCGCGGGTTGAAATTAGGGTAATGCCTTTTTTATTTGCAAGGAAAAGAAACACACACACACACACACACACAACATATATACACACAAAGAAGGCAACTCTCTCTTCTTTTATTAATATCACAGGGATTAATTCTATTAGCCTGAGCAAGATGGCACACAGCTGAAACAGTGGATGATCGATGGGCATATTACCAAGGTTACAAACGATACTGCCACCGACGGATAGTGGCTCCCATGTTGGGGTTGGAGGCAGAGTTGGGATACATCTGCTATGGTTTTTAATCCAAACTGGCATTGGACCTCTTTGAAGGTTTCCCACCTTGGGTAATTCTTTTACATTCAGGCTAAAACCCAGAGTAGATTCACCATCCCAATGACTCCACCCTCATAGGTTTGGAGATGACATTCTTGCTTTCATTCATGATGGGTTCCTCTAGAATGCATGCTCACCTTCTAGAGTTGAGGTTCTCAACCTTCCTAATACTGTGACACAACTTTCCTAATACTCACATTGTAGTGACCCCCAACCATAAAATTGCGGTGTCTCGGTTCCTACGACCATCGGAAATATGTGCTTTCCAATGGTTTCCCAATGATCTTAGGCGACCCCTGTAAAAGGGTCGTTCAACTGTTGTTCTAGAGCAACCTTGCCAGTCTATTCTATTGTCCTTGGGCAGATTTTTGGATCATGAGTCTCCTCATCCCTGAACAGTGGTCATGTTCTTTGGGGATGCTGGGAGCTGTAGTCTAAACCAAGGCTACACAGAATATCCCTAACAGTTCTTGCCCTTGGGTATCTTAGCATATCGAAATGCCTTATTAAAAGTCATTCTCAATGACTGTGTTATGACCCTACTATCAAAGGTATCAAAAGTTTTGACCCTACCATCTGCAGCCCCAGTAGCAAAATATTGATTTCCTGCACAAAATGTTGAGTTCTTATAGTTGTTTAATGTTTTCCCCCCATAGAATAATATGGCTGGCATCACATTTAGTAGTTAAAAGGCTTAAACTGGATTTATGACAACAACCGGGATGGGTATTTACACTTACTAACAATTGAACATGAGTCCCAAATCCTACCATTTCAGCCTGGAAATGCCCCAGTGGAAACATTTCCAAGGACCTACAGCTCAGAGCACTGGGAAGCAATGGATGTAGCAGTCACCCAGTTGTGGTGCGCATTGAGAACGGGCCATTGGAGTCCTGTTGCAATTGCTTGGCTCAATGTAGCTTGCAACCAGGAGGGTCCTGTAGATGCTACTTGCCAACCCCCTGATCTGTAGCACTTTGGTAATTCTTCAACTTGGACATTGCCAGGCTGGGGTGGCGGCGGCGGTGCCATCCTGAGATGTCACTATGAAGATGGAGCTTGAGGATTCCATATTGGCACACTAATACTTTTAGCCAGAGTTGGCTTTCCCAAAGATAGTTTTTAATGCTATTTGGGCTGCTGTTGATGGATTGCTCACTTTTTTCCAGGATGTTATTGACCTTTTTGCAGAGTTTGGTTTTACTATGCAACACCCTCATAGGCTTTACAACTAGGAATGCAAGTTGTTGCTAATCTTCTTGAAGGAACCCAATGTCAATGGGGCAATGAATCCACTCTGGGTTTTGATCCGAACTTTTAAAAGTCTGAATCTATTTGGAGGATTGGCTTTGCCGCTTCAGATAGTTCCTTCAAAACCCAGAGGAGGCCCTCTCCTGTTGGGTTGGACCCAGCTTGGTTTATTGTAGAGGAATGAATCTGGATCCAGTTCAACGTTTAGGGATGAAAACAAAAGAGACAGTCACTGGAGAGTTTTTACAGAACCCGACTTTCATTTCAGGCCTCTTATGCTCTTTTACAAGGAAAAATGGCAATAATGAGGAAATCATGTAGTATTTCAAAGCCTTTATTATGCTGCGCAGCTCATGTTCATGCTCACTGGTTTAAACTGCAGAGAAGGGGGGGGTTGTCCAGATATTTCTATATGGCTGAGAAATTTGATAGCCTTGTGTGTCTTTATGGGGTGAGCCAATGTGCCGTTGTGCATCAGTGGAAAGATAGATGGTTATGTGAAGCATATATATTTTCTTTGGGTGTGGTCATTCCCTCCTTCCCAGTCATTCCCATTCAGGCCTGATAATGATGTTTGATTTCAAATAAAGACCTGATCGTTCCAGTTTTCATCGTACGACAAATGATATAAATAGCATTATAAATAATTGTCCGGTCAATCGGGTTTTGTGTTGTGATGGTACCTTTCCTCCGCCTGCAAACTGTGTTTGACCTCCATTATTTGGGTGGGCAATGGCCTCATTGTGTTTAATTGTGTCTATGAGGTTCCAAACAGCCATCAAACATCTGCTCTGTTGTTTCCCCCATGGTTTGCATTGCTTTGATGGGTTATTAACCAATCTATTCCTCAAACAGGGAAACACAGATACAAGCTGATCCCCTATTATGTTCTTTTGTAAAGGCGAATTATGCAATTAATGCCCTCAGATTTGAATATATCCAGTCTGGTGGCCAAGCAAATATTTGGTTTTGGTATTTTGGAGAGAGAGGGAGGGAGGGAGGGAGAAAACGTATCTGTGAGTCTAAATAAATGTGCTGTGTTGTTCGGCCATCCTCTCATGGCATCACATTTTCTGGCCATGCAACCTAAACTAGCCATGTTTCAGCAGTGCGCATTTTATGTTCGTGTGTGTGTTTGTGCATTCACCTGGCTGGATGCTTTCATACTGTTACTTCTCACTTACTTCCTTATTGACTAATATCTCATTTCTAAAAGTCGTTTTGGGGGTGCATCTACACTGTAGAAATAATGCATATTGACACCACTTTAACTTCCATGGCTCCATTCTATAGAATCCTGAGGTTTGTCATTTTGTGAGGCGCCAGCCCTCTTTGGCAAAGAAGGCTAAAGACCTTGTAAAACTACACATCTCTGGATACCATAGCATTCATCTATGACACTTTAAGTGTGCCAAGTTGTATTATTTCTGCAGTGTAGATGCACCCTGGGTCTCGAGGAAAGAAAAGCTAAAGAGGAAACATATTGAGGTTTACTTTTGGCTTAGGAACCATGAAGCCCTCCTGATACTGTTGAAGTGCAACTCCCAGCAGCCCTATGGCCAATGGTGAGGAACGCTGGGAGCTGCAGTCCAACATAGAGGTCTCTTTCATGCCACACAATGATATCACTATAACCAAGACTAAACATGTAATCACGCTATGCTTTAACTCAGTGATCCCCAAACTTTGGTCCTCCAGGGGTTTTGAATTTCAACTCCAAGACGGGGTACAAACCGCCGCTTTGCGGCGCTCCCCCGCCGCCGCCATTTGCTCCGCGCGGGAGCCGCAGCAGCCAAACCGCGTGACTCCCGCGCGGAGCAAAAAAGAAGCTCCATTTCGGAGCTTCTTCTTGCGGCGCCTCTATGACGTCGCGAGGCGCCTGGCGCAGACTCGCAACATCATAGGCGCCGCGACACGTCTGGACGCTATGCGTCCAGTACGTAAAGATGGCGGCGCCCATGTAGAAGATGCGCCGCCATCTTGTACATATAGGATACGTACTAGGGTTAGGGGGTGCGGAAGCACCGCCCCTTCCTAACCCTAGTACGTATCCTATACGTACTAAATGGCGGTTTGTATCCCGCCCAAGTAACCTCAGCCAGCTTGGCCAACAGTCAGGGATTCTGGGAGCTGGTCCAAAACATCTGGAAGACCAAAGTTTGGAAACCACTGCTGTAACTCACCATCCAACCCCTGAAAACCACCTTAAAAGGCAGTCAGTTATCATAAGTAGAGGAGATCTGTGCTGTTGCTGAGCAGGATGATATGAACAGCCATCTTCTGCTGGAAAGCGATACGGCAATGAAGAGTTGTGACAAGTCTGGTGAGGCAACATAATGACAAGTTCCCAAAGAGGTCCCCCACAGCATGACTCCATAGCTGCTGGTGGGATTGGCCACATCCCCCTGCAGCAATCTGCTTGGCAGAGGAGCAGACCTCCATCAAACCAAATGGCTGCCTGGCTTTTAAGGTGGGCTTCAGAACCATCGGCAGTCATGGCCATAGTGCCACAATTGCAAATGAGAATGCAAAGCAGAGATGACTCTAACATAGGACACTGTGACCGATAAACAGTGCTTTGATTGTGGTCTTCCTGCATGGCAGAGGGTTGGATTGGATGGCCCTTTGGATTTTCTTCCAATGCTATGATTCTATGATTCTGTGCTAACCAGATGTCAACCTATGAGTCCGCTTTAGGTGCCATGCTGTCATCCTATCAAATCCTGTGGTTTTTAGTTAAGGGAGAGGTATCTTACATTCTTTGAGAGCTCTAGTATCTCACCAAACTCCAGTCCCCTGGATCCTATTGGATGGAGCCATGGGAGCTAAAGTGGAAGGATAAAACTATCATTGTGTACTATGAAAATGCTCATGGATAGCCACCTGATCCTCACCCTTGGGCTGCATGAATACATGTGTCATCCATAAGGCAAATGCCCAAATCCATATTGTGGCAATACTTTAGGTTCAGGCTATATATCCTTGCCCCGAGATATTTTTTGCCTTTGGTTTGACCAAATAAAGGTTTTACCAGAACATGATTTTTGAAAACATAAGCTCTACTACATGGACTGGATAGGTTTGGGCACTTTTCAGATCTCTGCATACCAATCCAGGGGTGAGAAGAAAATATTATCTATCTATCTATCTATCTATCTATCTATCTATCTATCTATCTATCTATCTATCTATCTATTTTGACTTCTGCATTGTGCCAGTCAACATCAACATCATCAACTTCATAGACCACATTCACTCAACATTGTTCAGTATTTTTTTCTGAACCCACACTTGGAGTTTCTTGTCCCCGTAGAGACCATTTCAACAACTGTATGTATCTGTTCGGTGTTGTTGTTGTTGTTTTGCCCCTTCTCCTATCATTAGCTAACTTCTTGCAGCCAGCATATGACAAATATCCAACAGTCGTTGAGTGTTTAGTTCAGTGTGCGGCTGGATAACTGGATAACTGCCTCCTCAATGTGACTCGATATGGCTCAAGTCCTGATGATAAGAGTCACAATTGCTGAACTACCATCCTTTGAAAAAGAGATCCATCTCCTCCAACTTCAACTCATCTCAATGCTTTTTTATTCCTTTAGCCATTCCTATTGCAGATCTATCTAGCTTCGTCCATCTGTAGTTGTAGCTTCTGGCAGGCCTTCCCTGAATAACTCACTCAGATGATATGGTCCCCATACTGACTACTAGATACCCATCTTCCAGTCTCTGGTTGTTTTTAATGACTTAAATTGTAATTTTATTCTTATGTGGAATTAGTATGTGTTTTGTTTAAGGTGGGGATAATGGGAATGATTTTTATATGGCTTGAATTTTACTATTGTTGTAAGCCGCCTCGGTCGTATTGGAGAGGAGGGATAAAAATAAAATTATTATTATTATTAGTATTATTAGTATTATTAGTTTTTGATGGGTTTTTCAGGCTATGTGGCCATGTTCTAGAAGAGTTTGTTTGTTCCTGACGTGTCGCCAGCATCTGTAGCTGGCATCTTCACAGAATGCATATACTGACTCTATATATACCCCACTCACTTCCATGCCAGCATTCTCTGAAGATGCCAGCCACAGATGCTGGCAAAATGTCAGGAATAAACTCTTATAAAACATGGCCACATAGCCCCAAAACCCCACAAAAAACTATGGATGTCGGCCATGAAAGCCTTCAACTTCACATTATTATTATTTATATCTGTGGTAGAAGAGAATACAAACAGAATGTTGTTTAAGGAATTGGAACCTCCCATAAGAAAGCTTGTCAGGACTTCTGAGGATGAGAAAGCAGAGCCAATGTTGTCTTGGGTCATACCAGTAAGAGTAGGGTAGGTGGGTCTTTGAGATGTGGTGCTGGAGGAGACTGATGAGGATTGTGTCATGGACAGCTAACAAGACAAACAAAGGGATCAAACCTGAAATCCTGCTGAAATCCCCCTGGAAGACAAGATGGTAAAGTTGAGGTTGTCATACTTCGTCCACATCATGAAAAGGCACAACTCATTGGAAAAGACAATACACAATACTAGGAGTAGTGGAGGGATGTAGAAAGAGAGGAAGACCACATGCTAGATGGATGGACTCTATGAAGGAGGTCATGGGTATGAGTTTGCAGGACCAGAGAAGGACCAGAGCAGAGTGATGGAGGACAGAGAGTCTTGGATGTTTATCACACTATGCTCTTAAAGAGGTACTATTCCAGTGTGACTCCTCTAGCAGCCTCCTGTTGCATGCTGGGATTGGCAGTTTTAAGGAGCTGAACTTCTCTGCCTGAGAATTCTAAATACCCCTCCTTAAAACTGCCAATCCCAGCATGCAACAGGAGGCAGCTAGAGGAGTCACACTGGAATAGTACCTCTTTAAGAGCTCGTCTGATAAACACCTTGGTTATGTCTCATCCACAGGTTTGCCATGAGTCGGGATGGTGGTTAACAACAACGAGTTGGATATTTCCTTAGAGGACAGTGCTGGCTTCATCTGTGCTCTTTCTTCTGAGTTCTGAATACTTGGGACTCGCATTCAGCAGAGCTTATGGAAAGTAATGCATGCAAATGCTAGAGCATATGCAAATCATTTTGGAAGGAAAAAACCCTTATGCCTGCAAAAATTGCACACCCACATCTTCTAGATCTTGTGATCTCACTTTTTTCATGGGTGAGATACAGATATTAGCAGCCCATCAGGAATAGTTGGCGAGGAAGAAGCCGTGGCCAGTAAGAAGTAATTAAAGCCATTAGGTGCGGAGTTCAGTGTCCTGCTGCTGTGCGCAGTTTCTAAATTAGACAGCCAGGCTTCTGGGAAATGCAACAATCAATTGTAGAAAACCTTTCAAGATGCTCAGATTTGACATGAAATAACAGAGCATCACACTAAATCTTGGCTGCAATTAGTTATCCAGGAATGCAATTATGCGGGGAGCGCGCATATATATATATATATATATATATATATATATATATATATATATATATAT
>NC_056529.1:37653941-37662009 GCF_019175285.1 Sceloporus undulatus | reverse complement strand
TCATTTCTCAAGTAACTAGAGCCATTGGTGTGATTCGTCCTCTTTTCTGGAGTCTATGCAAAATGATATTTTAACCTGTAGAGATGCTTTAGACATGTAAAATAATTCTCTGCCGGGGGTGGAGAGGAAGAAGAGAGACATATTTAATTCATTCCATTAATCATCTTTGCTGCTGGAAGCAATCTTTTTCTTCTTTCCATTTGAATCTCGGTCTTTGGAACGGAGCCTGTTTCACTGGCTTTTATCACAAAGGGGAATCCATTTCGGTGTTGAAGGGGGAAAAGAGCATGCCATAATATAGGCCAGCCTTCCCCAACTCAGTGGCTCCCCGCGGATGTGTTGGACTGCAACACTATCCCCTTATTGCTGCATGATGCGCTGTGCAAAAGGCCTGTGAATGATGTGGATTTCACGGCCAAGTTGGGAATTGGAACCATGTGGAAAGCTAACACCCATTTTCACTCCCTGCAACATGTCTTTCAATGAGAATCATGCTGAACATGGAAGGAATGGGACCCAATATGGAGGTATTTCAAGCATGTCTGGACTTAACAGGGTCTTTGTCTGGAAAAGGCCCATTTCATCCCTATTCTGGTGGGGTTCTGTTCAGACAATGCCTGGCCCAACCTCTGGTTCTGCTGTGATCAGTCCAGATGATGTCTGCTGCTTTCAACACCAGAAGTGGGATATAACACCCTTTGTCATTGCTGTTGAGTGCCTTCAAGTCATTTCTGACCTATGGCGACCCAACGGCAAACCTATCATGGGATTTCCTTGGCAAGATTTATTCAGAGGAGGCTTGTCGTTCTCTTCCCTTGAAGCTTAGAGAGAGTGAATATTAAGTCACAATAAAGGACCAGTATGGAAAGCGAAATGATGGATGCACTTTTAATAATGCAGTTGAACACCACTTTATCTGTCATGGCTGCATCCAACAGAATGCCACAGGGCCACTGGAACAATACCGTTATCACTATCTCTGCCACTGGGACAAAATAACAAGACAAAAAGGGCACAACTATCTGGGCAAGCTTGTGAAGTCTTTGTCAGGACATGATGTTATTACACAGATCAAGCATGGGAAATGGAGAAATGACTTGAAGGTAAAATCACGTCATCTGTGGGTGCATCTACACTATAGAAATGCTGTAGTTGGACATTGCTTTAACTGCCACAGCTCTGTCCTACAGAATCCTGGGATTTGTCATTTTGTGTGACACCAGACCTCTTTGGCAGTGAAAGCTAAAGACATTGATGTTTATCACAAGGAGGTTTTTGCAGCTCAGATCTGGGGTGACTCCTGGTTCAGCTATGCGAATTCACATTATAACGCACATATTTTATCACACCTGGTTGCCCTTCTGTTCCCCTTCCGAATCGAGGGGGAATCGAATACAAGGCAAGTCACGTGATGCGGATTCACGCAAAGCGGAGTGAGTGCAGATTGTATTACCACATCGGTGCATACCATGCGGATTCAACTATTCAAATTGGGACCCTTGTGCATGCTCAGTGGGGGTCTGAATGCATTTTGGCCTTGTACGTTTCTGGGGTGAAAAGGGGCACAAGTTCTTGTTCCCTATTTCGCGCAATTGCATGATTGCATGAATATTTGCCTTGTGAATCTTTCTGTGTCTTCTTCACCCCCCCTTTTTATTTTCCCTTCCATTTCAGCAATTTTAACACACACATAGAGATAGATAGATAGATAGAGAGAGAGAGAGAGAGACATATCTGTATATTCACATTCATGTACACACACACACACACACACACATATTCCCAAAAATGGGTTGCCCTGAAAGTTGCCCTGAAAGTAAAAAAGACAGCCGAAAGGAAATGGGGGAAAGTTGCAGCACTGCATCATGGAAAATTTGCAACTGGGGGGTTTGCAGAAGCAAAGTTGCATTCCACACCAGACTAATTCGGAGTGAAATCAAAGTGAGATTGGAAGCGATTTCTGTGAATTTGCTTGTTACCGATTTTGCCAAAATGAGGGGTCACTTTGGAATCACTGTGGAAGTCCTATGGAAGGGACCCCCATAGAAAGGAATCACGTGTGATAACACATCACATTATCTCATGAATTCGCATCGTTGGAGCTGCAGTCACCCCGGATCTGAGCTGCAAAAAGCTGCAAAACCTCTGTGTGATAAACACCCTTGTGTAACTACAAATCCCTGGGTTCCATAGGATGGAGCTACAGCACTTTCAAGTGTTGTCAAACTGCAGTGTTTCTACACTGCACCTCAACCTATGAAAATTGTAAAGGAACTTATAATAAATTATATTGAATTCATTAATTCTAAGGAAATGTCTTCATTATGGAGGTGGGGGGGAGATCAAGAAACTAATTATTTGTCATTAATTTCTCCCAAGCTGTGGGTAAATGAGTTCAGGGTTGCACTCTGTTGGCATGCACTGTAATATATAGCATTGATTTCCATAGCCAAGTGCCACTGAGGCTGCATGCACACACTGCAGAAATAATCCAGTTTGACACCACTTTAACTGCCAGGGCTCAGTGCTATGAAATTCTGGGGTAGTCGTTTTTGTGGCTCCTCAGACAGAGAAGGCTAAATATCACACAAAACTACAACCCCATGAGAGTTAAAGTGGTGTCAGACTGGATTATTTCTCCAGTGCAGATGCAGCCAAGAAGATCTTTCCTTCCTTCCTTCCTTCCGTCCTTCCTTCCTTCCTTCCTTCCTTCCTTCCTTCCTTCCTTTTGCAGTCTTAATTTTGCATAACCAAGGTCTTTAGGTTTAGTGCCAATAATAACAGGATTTTTTAAAAAATGGTGTTATCTTGGAATTTCATTATAAACCTATAGACCACTTCCAGCCATGGCATACTTGGTCATGGAAAAGCAAGGTTGCTTCCAATAAGCAACTTAACTATAGTGCACTTAGAGAGTCGTAATTGGAATTTTTCCAGCTCAGAAGGCAAGGACTTTCTAATATAGGCAAAAAGGAAGAAGGCGAAGAGAAAAGAAAGGAAGGAAGAAAACCCACTTATGCAGTCAGCAAGAAGACAGTGGGAAATCAAAAAGATGGATCACTCTAATCTGTCTATTGACATCTCTCATGGCTGAATAAATGGTATAGTTGAACTATATTTGCTTGTATTGATCCAAGCGCTGTTTAACATTCATGCCTTCACTCCCCGAGGTTGACCACAGGGCAGTGCATTTGCGATCCGTACCAGCTTTTTAAGGGACCTGGCATCCCCACGACGGTTGGCGAGACGAAGTAACACGCCGTGATGGGGTCTCTTTGACCTCTCTGGAACTGTGGAGATGCGTCATTAAAAGTGCATCCATTTGTCCGTCATTAAAAGTGCATCCTTTATTTCGCTTTCCATACTGGTCCTTTATTGTGACTTAATATTCAAATGTTCTTTCCTTTTTCTTACCCCCCCCCTTTTTTTAATGCAGTGTAGATACTATACGACTGAAATGTTTAAAAGTAAACGATACTTAACTCAGAGATCAAGTTGTCGTTGCGTAGTTATAGTAAGTTGCAGTAGTTTGAACAGTCGGCGTGACTCAATGTTCTCTTAGCCTTCACTCTTCCAAAATACCAACAATTGCATCAGTTTCTTTAAAAGAGATTCTTGGTTTCTTATCCTTTCTGACATGATAAAAATGTCTGTACTATTTGGGGGGGGGGACATTACCCCATGTGCTAAGAAAACGATTAATAGTCTCGTGGTACTTTGAGATGGCCTAAGGGCTAATCAATAAATATTGATTGATTGATTGATTGATTGATTGAATACTACTACTACTACTAATAATAAGCCATGGCTATGTATTTGTATTGTATATAAACACTGTGGAGGATTTTACACAATATTTTGCTCATTTCCAGTGCATTTCTTTGCACATTTTTCTCTGAATAGACGTTTTGTTGTGACCACTTGGCCTTTCAACCAAGAAAGTGAGGATAGGATTTCATTGCCACCACCACCATCATCATCATCATCATCATCATCATCATCAAAAAGCAATATAAACAAGAGAAATCCTGTCTTTCTTCTAGTGATCTCAGAGCACTACGCATCACTCTCCTTTTTCCTGTAGTATCTTTTTTGCTGTTGCCTTCAAGTCCTTTTCGACTTATGGTGACCCTAAGGCAAACTTATCATGGGGTTTTCTTGGCAGGATTTATTCAGAGGAGGTTTTCCATTGCCTAGCCCCGAGGCTGAGAGTATGTAACTTGCCCAAAGTCACCCAGTGGGTTTCCATGGTCGAGCTGGGATTCGAACCCTGGTCTCCAGAGTCCTAGTCCCATGCTCCAATAGTATCCCTTTGTGGTAGGCTAAGGAACAGGCCCTTAACTATAATCACCCAGGACTTTCATATTTCAGTGGAGATCAGGGTATCTCAGAGTATCCTATCCCTGGAGTTTTCCATTGCCGTCCTCCAAGGCTGAGAGAGTGTGACATGCGCAGGGTCACCCAGTGGGTTTTTATGTGCAGGCATAAAAACTCCAGTCTTCAGAGTCTCGGATTATTGACTTGATAAACCATTGTACGCCATTATTTTTATCTATTTGAATTGATTGTATGTACAGCACTGTGTATATTTACAACGCTTTACAAATAAAACTGAATAATAATAATAATAATAATAATAATGTCATAAATCAATTCTCAGCAGTCAACAAGATGCATTGTTCCTTTTGTTAAATGGCTGGAAAGAATGGTGTAGATGGTGATGCGGAGATACGTAGTCGGAGTAACTCATTGAGTGACCCGTCGGCAAAAAGGAAGAACAAGTCCTTACCTGTCCAGGGAAACGTTTATTTGCCCAACGTCTCCGTCTCGTAGTAGATGTTTTGGGGGATGAAGTGGTGGCCAAGCCTTCTAAAGTCTAAATCCGGAGAGTGGCAGAGTTAGGGCCATTAAGCACAACAGTTGGAATTCAGATGGATGTTGATAAACTTAAGGACTCATTCAACATTCGGCTAATATGTTTACGTTGCATGATGTTGGGGCCTATTGATTCTCTCCGCCCCCCCCCCATACATTTATTTATTAAAAACACATCAATACATAATAAAAAATAAAGACAAAGTTAGAACAATATCAACAACAACAAAGAGACCAAAAACCTATATAAAAGACTAGGTCATAAAGAAAGAAAGAAAGGAAGACAAACAGACTTCCTGAACTTCCTTTTAAACCCTATTCAATTACAATCCATTTAGTTCACTTATTCCATTTTGGAATGATAAACTTCTCACTTTTTCTATTACTCTCCATAGTGTCTCTTTATAATATATATAGGCAAAACAAATCATATAATAACTCACAGACACACACACACATAATCATATAATACTTCACCTATATATAAGATATATATATATCTTTACAATATATAGAGGCAAAACAAATCATATACAGTAGACTCTTGTTATCTGCTGGGGTTTGGTTCCAGGACCTCCAGTGAATAACAAAATCCATGGAAGCTCCAGTCCCATTAAATACAATGGCATAGCAAAATGGCGTCCCTTATATAAAATGGGAAAATCAAGGTTTGATACTTGGAATTTATACTTTTTTGGGATATTTTCAAACCATGGATGCTTGAATCCGTGTATAAAAAGATAAGGAGGGCCAACTGCATAATTCACCTATGATTTTCCATCATCTATCTATCTATCTATCTATCTATCTATCTATCTATCAATCATATAATTCTTCATATATATGTATGTTGATGATACACACACACACACACAATATTCATATATAATACACACACACACAATAATATTCATATATATATATATATATATATATATATATATGAGAATATATGTGTATGTGTGTGTGTGTGAAATATACAT
Organism: Sceloporus undulatus; assembly: GCF_019175285.1. Lineage (NCBI taxonomy): Eukaryota > Metazoa > Chordata > Lepidosauria > Squamata > Phrynosomatidae > Sceloporus > Sceloporus undulatus. The sequence goes on along the minus strand of NC_056529.1, from coordinate 37,656,151 downwards.
ACATACATACATATATATGAAGTATTATATGAGGATAGTAGATAGATAGATAGAAATAGATATATAGATAGGCACAATAAACATGCGAATTGTCCTGTCTGGTTATATGCCAATTCGTATTACTCCAACAATTAATTTATCTCCCCATATTATGTTTTTGTTGTAAAAGATTAACAAAAGGCTCCTGATCTCTTCTACATTTCCCCCATGATTTCCCATTTAGTCGGCTGGTGAGTTTGTCTGTTTCCATATCGTTCAATATATTGGTCTCTATTTCCATAAAGTCCAGTATTTTCAACAACCGCTCTTTACAATCTGGACTTTCCTTACTCTTCCATTTAGAAGAGTACATTATCAGTCTGGCCATTATCAATAGTGGGAAACAAATGCACACACTTTTGGGTATGAAGAAACCAATTATGCCGTTAAACAGCATGTGCGCGTGCAGAAGCGGGTTGGAATAAAAGCAGAAGTGACTGCATTGAGGAAGGCTTTATATCCATCATGCGCTGGAGGGAAGGATGGTTCGGTTCCTGAACGGAGCCAGGCCCTCTGCCACCTTGGCCAATAAATAATTACAAACAAATTGCATCTTTTTTTGCTATATGCTGATGGATGCTGGAATTGCTTCTGAAAGTTCTCATAAGTTCCTGTTATAGATTAAGTGCCGGCGTAGGAAAAATAACTGCACCCAACAGAAATGGGTGAATGTAATCAGATTTAATGGACTCGAGAGCTTGTTGGGAATTAAATAACTATTGATTGGATGGAAAGTTGCTGTCATTACAAAATGCCACTCTGGACGAATTATCCAAGCGGCCGATGGATTACAAGGAAGGGCCTTTCTGAATATTTGAGACACTTTGCTTTGCGTGTGATTGCATTCCACTGGGATTTTTAAAAATTAAATGTTTAAAAGCAATAAAGTAAAGGGGGATACAGGGCAGTCCAGGGGCTGCAAGTGGGACCCCAAAGCTATTTTGGCCCCGAATCCCCATCCAAAGACTCGGTCTGCCATTTTTTGGAGTGGATGCCATAACATTTCGCTTCTCCAGAAGTAGCCATTCATATGGTTAAGCCAAGTCATCCACCGAGAAGATTCGGATTAAGAAAAGTAGAGTCCAAATGAGCCACATGTTTGTGATCCGATTATCCACTGATGGTCAAGCTGAAGGCATTTGGAGATGAGGATGGAGAAGCCCATAGTTCGATTCAACAGTCTCCATCAGATTTCACCCCTGTTGAGGGTTATTGAGAAAAGAAGCACCGCTTGCTGTGAGACGGCACCCATTTGCAAATTTTATAGGGTATTTTCAAGTAATAAAGTGTGTACAAAACAGTGTACACGTTCAAAAACGTGAGTGACGCAAAATGCATGCAACTGAAAAAATATGCACAAACCTGTGTAGCCAGCAGAAATGCGTATCAATTAGTTGAAAGCATAGATCAATGTGCACATTTGCAAAGTGGATTAACCAAGTGTAGACCTTCCCAGGCACCCTCCCCGACCCAAAACTCTTGCAATCCGATACTAAAGAAGAGGGGGCTTTTCAAAGTACACAGTGATAGCAATATGGCTGCACATTAAGCCACATTAACTGCCATGGCTCAGTACATTCCCTTGGAGTGTAGTGGCATCTCATTCCTTGGAGGCCTTTAAACAGAGGCTGGATGGCCATCTGTCGGGGTGCTTTAATTGAGAGTTCCTGCATGGCAGAATGGGGTTGGACTGGATGGCCCTTGGGGTCTCTTCCAATGCTACGATTCTATGATTCTAATTCTGGGAACTGTAGTTTGTTGTACCACCAGAGATATTGGGCACTCACAAAATCCCATTTTATACAAAACATACATTTGCAAAAGAATGTAGAGAATCTTGAGAGATCTTGTGGCACCTTTGAGGCCAGCGGAAAGAAAGATGTTGGCAGCATGAGCTTTCGTAGGCTTCAGTCTACTTCCTCAGATGCATTTGGATTTGCATTACTTCCCAGATGCATCTGAGGAAGTAGACTTTAGCCTAGGAAAGCTCATGCTGCCAACTTCTTTCTTTCAGTTGGTCTCAAAGGTGTTACAAGATCTCTCTAGGTACTGATTCTACAGACTAACACAGATATACTTTTGAATTTATAAAAGAAGAAAGAGCAGGGAAGAGATGATGAAGATGATGATGATGATGATGATGATGATGATGATGATGATGATGATGATGA